>NC_030420.2:24682422-24862422 GCF_001660625.3 Ictalurus punctatus
CTACCTTGTGGTGAGCAATACATTCTTTTCAGCAGTGTCTGCAAGTGTGCTTGACTAAAATTGGATTTAAAGTGGCATTAAAAGGTCTTCAGTAGTATTATTTATATACACACAACCCCTCTCTTCTTCTGTAGAGGAGTGTGTGGCTACCAATAGTCCCGGTTTAACTTGCACACCTGACTTGGCGAGTATTTTCAAAACAAGTTCAGTCTGATTCATAACAAACAACAGATTCAAAATGGCCTAAAGCGCTTAAAATGCAAGAGTGTGTGTGTGTGTGTGTGTAGAAATGTTTTAAAACCATTTAAAACTTGTTCTTCAGGACAATTTAAGACTTTATAAGTATCTGCGTGTAAGTTTACTTAGTCGTGGTGTAACCGATGTGTGAACATGTTCAACTGTACAGGTAAGGCGGTGTTTCTGGCACGGGATAAGCACCACCTCTCTGACTTGTGCCACCTAATCCGGCACGATGCTCCGTACCTATTCCAGGAGTACGTGAAGGAAAGCCATGGGCGAGACGTGCGTGTGGTGCTTGTGGGCGGCAGAGTGATCGGCTCTATGCTGCGCTGCTCAACAGACGGACGCATGCAGAGCAACTGCTCCCTCGGTACGTGTGCAGTGAGCCTTCATTTCTAATGTAATAGGCCAGTTTAGTTTAAACTAGTCCTGACCTGGATCATTTGTATTATTTGTCTAGCTCGCAGTAGTCCAAGTACAGGTTTGATCACTAACTGCAAAAAGCATGCATTCAAAACCAAGAAATGCATTTCTACCATGCCCCCAAAAACAGGCCTGTAAGTGAACTAGCTAGTCTAAATTGCCCCAAGGCTCGAGTGATTGTGAACGTGTGCACACATGGTGCCCTGGCATCCCATTCGGGGGTGTATACCATCACCGCCTCGTGACTGTAATCCTGGGATTGGTTCCAGATCCAGTACTCTAATACTGACTGGGATTACTGAAAATTAATGAACTAATGTATTTTTACAAAGTAATCCCTATACAGTGCCCTCCACTAATATTGGCACTTGATAAATATGAGGAAAGAAGGCTGTGAAAAATTGTCTTTATCGTTTCATCATTTGTTAAACAAATTCACAAAAGTACTCTGCTCTCATGGATAGCAAACAAAACATAGGTTTATCTTAAAAAAAAAAAAAAAAAAAACTTTGTTAAATATAGGTGTGCAACAATTATTGGCACCCTTTTAGTCAATACTAAAAGTTAATAGTCAATACGAGTCTTCTCCTATAATGCCTGATGAGGTAGGAAAATACATGGCAAGGGATCTGAGACCGTTCCTCCATACAGAATCTCTCCAGATCCTTCAAATTCTGAGGGCAGTACTGGTGGACTCTCCTCTTCAGTTCACCCCACAGGTTTTCTATGGGTTTCAAGTCAGATGACCTTGATTTTGTGGTCAGTAAACCATTTTTGTGTTGATTTTGATGTATGTTTTGGATCATTGTCCTGCTGAAAGATCCAACCACAGCCCATTTTAAGCTTTCTGGCAGAGGCAGTTAGTTTTGATAGTTGACTGTCCTTGATGCCATGAATCCGAACAAAATGACTTTCTGACCCCAAGACCCAACTAACTTCTGCCGTTCTCCAGCTGTGATCCTTGGAGAATTTTTGGTCATTCGAACCATCCTCTTCACAGTGCGCTGAGACGATGTAGACACGCATCCAATTCCAGGTTGTCGTTACCTCATAGGCCAAATTCCTTTAGTCATTCATAACCATGGGTAAGATCAAGGAATAAAGCTGTGATGTGCGGCAAAAGGTTGTTGAGCTTCACAAAATGGGAAGTGGCTATCAGAAAATAGCACAAGCATTGAAAATGCCCATTTCCACCATCGGGGCGATAATTAAGAAGTTCCAGTCAACTGGAAATGGTATGAATCAACCTGGAAGAGGACGTGTGTCTATATTGCAGTTAGACAGTTTGGAGCCTGTCAGGCAAGGTACATAATGAACTCCCTGAGATGTTAATTCTTCTGATCTAACCGGATTTTCATGAATAATGTAAAAATCCTTTAATTCTCTCAGGTGTGTGTGGTTCCCAGTTAGGTTATTGGGCATATTACGATGTTGAAGATCATAGCTTAATTTTGTTACTGTGGTGGAAATACACCATTAACTTTGTAAAAAGATTGTATTGGGTTTTAGCTATCAGACTATCTGACTTGAATTAAATGTTTTTAAGCCAAACCTTAATGAGTAGGCCTAAATATATAACGTTAACCTGAATCTAATTCATTTTGCCAGCGGAAAGTTCAGGAATAAAAAGCTTCAATAAATGGTGAGAATATTGTAGATATTTGTATAACGAGCCTAATATTTGTATAGTTCATCAAATAAATCTGTATAACTGATAAAATGCCCTGCGAGTGTGTGGTTGAAAGTGTGCTTCATGAAGTACCCACTAAGCCCAGCTCTCTTTCTCCAGGTGGCGTGGGTGTGATGTGCCCTCTGAGCGAGCAGGGCAAGCAGCTGGCTGTGCAGGTGTCCAACATCCTGGGCATGGACGTGTGCGGTATCGACCTGCTGCAGTTGAACGAGGGCTCGTTCGTAGTTTGTGAGGCTAACGCCAATGTAGGCTTTATTGCATTTGACCAGGCGTGCGGCATGGACGTGGCCGGTATCGTGGCAGACTATGCCCTGTCGCTTCTGCCCAGCCGCCTCAGCCGCAAGATGTCCCTGCTCTCCGTGGTGTCCAGTGCCAGCGAGACCAGCAGTGAGCCTGAAGTGTGTATCCCCCCAGAGGTATGCGCACCTGTCCCACCCTGCGCCATCCCCGACGCCATCCCTGACGGCGTCAGCACCATGAGCACCAGCTCCACTTCGAGTGAGAGTGAGGCGGAGCTTGCCGAGATGAGCCACCCCCAGAGTGTTCCCGACCCCGCGTACAACATCAACTCCATCCTCGCAAAGGAGATAAAACTGTTGACTGAGTGAGCTGAAGAGAAAATGGCAACCACATGCACAAACGTGCTCATACACACACCGTACATACATATGCATACACATACAGTACATGTACACATGCAAGTAAGCATACAGTGGTCAAATGCGTACACACACACACACACACACACACACACACACTCACATTTGTGTTTTTGTACTAACCTATCCTGTAAAACCTGATGATGATGATCTGAGGCTGCTCCCCTGACAGGGACTGCAATAGTGCAGTGTACACTCTGACCGAGCTTTAGTACAGGCGTGCAAACAGTGAGTGAGTGATTGCCACTGTATTTCAGGGTGCATTGTACTGGAGAGTGGTTTTAGATTGGGAAAGATTTGAGAACACACACGCACGAAACACCCCCCCCCCCCCCCCCCCCCCCCCCCAGAAAAAAAAAAAACCTATAGTGAAATCCCGACGCTATTGGAAGGCTTCTTAAGCATGCAGTGCAGTGTGATGCATCGATTTAACATGAAGGAAGATATCCCAAACCCGTTCGTTTATGTGCGCTACGAATGGGTGTGTTTTCACCGTCCCAAACACACACGCACGGACATTCACACATCAGCATGAACACATGTAAAGAAGGACTGGAAAAGCTGTACATATTCTCTTCCCATTGCAATGGACTGGTACACAGTTGTACAAAGTAATGCGTTCACTGTTTTTAGCTTCAGCGCTTGTGTAGTAATAATTTAAAAAAATAAAACGTCTTGTCACACAAGCACAGGTGTCAATTTAGGTAATCAAGTTTTGACTCTTAATTACCGACCTGGAACAAGCCTTAAGTTTTTCTATTTTAGCTGTTCGATATAGAAGGTGGGTAGAAATCGGAGCAGGTGCTATATCAGCACTTGGATACACCAACACTTTGGCAGTTCACTTATTTTTGAACTCATTTGATGGGTATCGGGATGACTGACTTTGTACTGTCTCCTTACAGTATGCAGAAAGCAAAGTAGATTGTAGAAGATAACACCTAAATTGAAAATGTTTAACTGGCCCTTTAAGAAGAGCATCCTCCCCACCCCTCCCCAATTCAGTGGCTCTATGGGACAGCATGGGTAACGAGGCAGCCATTTTAGAGTACTATTCCCTGTTTTACACAGGAGTGTTGGAACCAGTCAGGGAGCGGCTGCATTGACGGACTGTGTGTTTTAAAATGTACCGCAAATTCTCTCCAAGTTCACACTCTCGTCTAGTCGATACCTGTACAGACCTGCATGTGCAGTATGCGCCACTCCCTATGTTTACTTCGCCCCTTCTGACCTTTAGCATCTGAGTAGTGAGCTACATAGAACAAGTATTATGTATGATGAATGCTTATTAGGCTTATGTGTACTGCACCGTATGACCACTTTTTTTTTGCCAACACTAAAACCTTAAAAGCTGTTTGAAATTTCTTTGTACGACATCAACAATAAAATGAACTATCAACTGAAATGGGTCCAACCCAGTGGTGTACAGACTGGTGCTTTGGTAAAGCTGGAAATGTCCTCCTCGTCTGCGTTTTTTGGAAGCAATTCTCTGAATTCAGATCCCATTTTCGATACCGTTTACCTCAAGAGTTCACCTTCACACTGAGTCTTAGCGTTTAACTCGTTTAAAATACGGACCAAACTCCTAGTCTGAACTCGGATCACGGTTTATGTTTACATGTCAGAATACGGACGAAGTCATTTACATTTACACAACAGTCAAAATCCTGATGAATTCGAAACATTTCAAACTTGAAGTAGAATTTTTGTTGTAGTAAACATTTTGAGGTGGATTTTAAACTCAGGGAAGCAGCCTGGATCAAATTCCTCCCCTGACCCATCCGAAAACAGATCTGCTTTTAGTGTGTATGAACCTACAACTAAAGAAATGCTTGTACCATTAATGTAATCATTTACTTTTTCTTTGTTTTCTATTGTGTTTTCATGGTTCTTTTTTTTAATGATAAAACTGGTTTGTGTGCACTAATCTCCGACTGCTGGTGAGCTTTAGTGGATTGCTTCAACAAAGCCATCTAACAGCTGAAACACACACACACACACACACACACACACACACACACACACACACACACACACACACACACACACACACACACACACACACACACACACACACACACACACACACACACACACACACACACACACACACACACACACACACACACACACACACCCCTCCCTCCATGTTGTGATTTGCTGTACCATGTGTGATGTGTTTCATCATCCATCAGCGGACCGAACGGTAATTAAGCAACCGGACATACTCGCTCGTTCCGTCTGCCATGCGAGCCAATAACGTGAGCAGGAGAGCTCCTTTTAGCTTTTTTTATTGTTTTTGTTTAAAGACCTGTCTGATTCCAAACCAATACATGTGATTAAAGGGAGTGGCAAGACTTTAGAGATGATCTAGTATTAAGTAAACATGATCAGAGAAATGTTGTGACATGAAAAGGACGGAGGAATTTGGTGCAATAATTTATTTGCCAAACCCAAGCAAGCACTATATTTTGGTACCACACCATTGCCCAGTTGACTAACAAGAGACATTTACTCACTACGTAATAATGTCAAATTGCTGCTAATGTTCAGTTCTGCTGATTTCCAGGATGTAAAAAAGGAAAATGAGCAGATTTCAGATGTTAACCACATTTCATTGCCTCGTCATCTGTTTGTTTGTTTGTTTTTATTATTTTTTTTCAAGTTAGACGTTCCACCTGAATGCCAAAAACCAGCAATGTTATATAATACTAGGGAACCTATTAGTGTTAGAACTCTAACATCAATGTTGTATGTTACGATATTCTAATAATAATAATAATAATAATAATAATAATTACGATAATAATAATAATAATAAAAAAAGACATTTAAAAAATGTCTGGAATATGAAACATGCATCAGAGGCTTGTGCTCTTCTTTAACGCCATTCTGACTTCCGATACACCATCAGCTACTAATCAATCGATCTTTACATCTACAGACACATGATTAAGATGTTTATGATAGTAATTTTTTATTGTGTTATTTGTATATTTGAGGACAGTGTGTGAATGCTGTGCACATCACATTTATATTGAGGTTATGAGTAAGCGTCGGCTCTATGAGGGCTATGTGCATTATGATTAGTCAGGGGTGTGTGTTGAGTGTACTGGTTATTATTAAGTGTTAGTATATGAGTGTTGAATGTATTAGTTAGTGGTGAATGATGGGTGTTTGTTCTGGGTTGAGGTGTGTTTCTGCTTGTTGTATAAGATCCTGGATGGACTCTGCCAAACTGTTGTGTTCACACTGCTGGCTAAACTCTGCTGCCTTCCTGCCAAACTCCAGTGCCTGTAAGCAAACACACACAAATGTTAATACTGGAAATGTAAGACATCCATCCATTTTTCATACTGCTTATCCTACACGGTCGCAGGGGGTTACAGGGTGTCCTTGTATCCCAGGGAATTGGGGGCACAAAGCAGGGGACACCCTGAACGGCGTGCCGACCCATCGCAGGGTGCAATTTCTAAGGTGGTCATATTGGCTTATGATTTGACTGAGATTAAGAGACCTAAAATTTGTATTGCATTTGAATTATCAGCACACCTGACCTTAGAAGTGTACATCAGGATTGGGATCCCATGGGGCCCAACAACAACAAAAAAAAAACCCTCATGGAAGCTTTAAGAACTGCTGCTGTAGTCAAAAAGGTTTTCCTGTTCTCATCCTATGACTCTTAATCACAATGTACTCATTGAACATAGTTTTAGCACACTTGATACTGTTTGACTTTACTCTAGTAAACCTGTATACTATAATGATTTATAATCACATTATCCTGTCTCCCAGAAGAGTCTGGTTCCTCTCATGGTTTATTCCTCATGTCGTCTAAGAGGTTCTCCTTGTCACTGTTGCCTCTGGTTTGCTCATCAGTGATCCAAATACAATTCTATATCCAGATGTCTGTGAAGCTGTTTTGTGGCAATGTCTATTGTTAAAAGCGCTATACAAATACAAGTAAACAGAATTTACTCTCGTCTGGGTGATCAGATATTAAATAGACTTCATGTGAAAACTATGATGAATTTCCTGGTTACACAATTGCACTATTTGACCACGTAACACAGTTATAAAAGGGAATTATTTATAACTGCATTATCCGGTGTCACCCAGATGAGGATGGGTTCCCTTCTGATTCTGGTTCTTCTCAAGGTTTCTTCCTCATGTTGTCTTAGTGAGTTTTTCCTTGCAACTCTGGCTTGCTCATTAGCGATACATTTTTTTAAAAAAGATATCCTGACTTTATATATTTCTGTAAAGCTGCTTTTTGACAATGTGCATTGTTAAAAGTTCAAGAAAGGCCACATGGGAGCATATTGGATGGCGCCCACGTTTTCCTAAATGCATTCATTCATCTTCAGTGTCTGCTTTATTGTTGTAACGGTCGCTCAGGTTTAAATGACTTGCTTTATACTATGGGAAATCTCAGTTTATTAGAAAATATCACAGGCGTCTACAGTGCAATATAAAAAACAGCCCCATCCATGCACACCTCTACAGGAAGTGGCCAATAGCTTCATCAATTGTTGCTAATCCCTACACTAGCCCAGGCAAGTTCATTCACAAAACATTAGATACAGCTACTGTATTAAACAAACGGACTTTTTGAACTGGGTGGATTTGGGATGTTTTCCTTGCTGTGTATTATGGAGATGCTTTCATTAATACTGCAACATGTATTTCCTTATGTAGAGGTTATGTTGGGGCATGAAGTCAGGAAACGTTTAGTTTGTACTTAAGAACAGCTCCAGACACAGAAGTCTGGGACAAAGAGGTATGTCAGTGAGTTCAGTGAGGTAGAGCAGAGGATTATGACGCCAAATGAGCTGGATATAGTAATGGTGTACAAGATAAGATACAGGACTACCAAGGGAAAGAGGCCACTTAAATATATCTAAGCTTAAGACAGTTACTCAGGGACATAGCACTGAACAAGTGATTCAACCAGTGTAAAAAAAAAACAAAAAAAAACTGCATAATTTGATCTGAAAAATAAATTAATTAATTTACAAAGGGAAGGAAAAAAATATACCTTTACAGATTTTTTTTTCTTCACAAAATCAGTAATACAAGCTAGGGGTGTTTCAGAACCTCTAAAAGCTATCACACGAAGGGTTACTGCACAAAATGCTAACAAATAAAGTGCATGAGGTTAAAGAGATTTGCTTGATTGCTCAAGTTTAGGATAAGGTTTTGGCTTTTCATTATCACTGCAATTCTCATGTTATATGCTTTTGAAAAACATGCTGCACAGAGGGGTACATGCAGTGTGAGAAAGTGTAAGAAAAATAATACATAAATTGATTATTTATTTATTTATTTTAACATAAATTGTCTTTTTGGAGTAATCCGGGAGAATTGGCAATTGAACACTGGTCATACAGCTTCATTCTGGATCAGTGACAGGGGTGTGATAGCACAGAGGAAAAGACCTGCTAGCTACATTAGTGCAATGTCAAGCACCTGAGTAGCCTATGTAGAGCCTTGTAAATTTGTAAGAGATGACTGAGTCAGCAACATGAGCAGAAAACGCCCAATAGGTCTAGAGTGTGTCACACACACTCTCCTACACATCACAGACCTGTCTATAAATGCTCTTCAACATGCTTATAGTTGTTGATTCATAATCTCTTTTGTATGCTTACCCTGTCAATATAGAGTATGGTTTATTGGAGAGAAAATAACAGGGCATGTGACTACATTGGAGTTTATATGAATATGCTGATTGTACAGGTGTGTGTTTGTTTATTCTAAGTAGAGGTGTGCATGTGTAAAGTCAAAAATGAATGGCCAGCAGTTTACCTTCTTGTGGTCGTTGCAGAGGAACCAGAGGATGGCGAGGGAGTGAGACAGCAAAGCCCTCTGACCTAGAGAGTTAAACGTGGTGGTGCTGTAAGCAGGATGTGTATTTACATCCTGCTGCTGAGCCTCCAACATCACACTCAACATCTGATTCACCTCTGCACATTGTGCCACATCTAAATACATAGAAACATCACATTTCTGCATAAGTGAAAGTGTCAGATGAAACACACACACACACACACAGTGATACAGTGTCTATAAGTCTACACACCTGTTAAAATGGCAGCTTTTTGTGATGTGACCAAGATAAATCATGTCAGATCTTTTTCCACCTTTAATTTGATATAGCATCTAACAGAATTCAAGTGATGAATTAAAAAAACAAAAACAAACGTACAATAACCTGGTAGCATAAGTATACAGACCCTATCACAATGGGGCAAGTGACTGTGCTCAGAATTAACGTATCACATTTCAAACTTGTGTACAAAAGTAATTATCATACATATCATAAATGATCATCAATGAAGTGATTCTGATGAACCCCAAATAAAGATGAGCTGTTTCTGTAGGATTTTTTTTTTTTTTTTTTGTAGGACTGCTGAAGCCATGATCCACAAAGAGCTTACAAAGCATATATAGGATATCATGGTCAAAAGGTATCCAAAAGAATTTCCAAAACTTTAGATGGAACACCATGAAGGCCATCATAAACAAGTGGAGAGAATGGGGCACTACAGTGACATTACCATGAATAGGACCTCCCACCGAAATTGATGAAAGGACAAAAAAACAAAAACAAACGTGTCAATACAAAAATATTACAGGAGCTGCAGGAATAATTTGGTACGTACTGGTCACTCCCTGCATGTGACAACAATCCTGTGTATTCTTCACATGTCTATGTTATAGGGGTAGGGTGGCTAGATGGAAACCTTTTCTTCAAAGTAAATAAATACAAACCTGTGTAAATGACTCTAAAACCATATGGCAAAATGTGTTATGATCTAATTAGACCAAAGTAGAACTTTTGGGCATAATTCTAAAAGAAATGTTTGGCACAAAAACAAAAAAGCTTATCACTCAAAGAACACCCACTGTGAAGCAGGGTGATGACAGCAACATGCTATGGGACTGCTTCTTTGCAACTGGGTCTGGGGCTTTAGTCAAGAGGGAACGAATTGATCGCTCCAAATACCAATTTATTTGGCAAAAAATTGCAGACCTTTCTTAAACATCTGAAAATGAATAGAAATTTCATCTTCCAGCATGACAACAACTCACAGCACAAATCAAGCCAACAATGGAATTGCTTCAGAAGAAAAAGTTCAACGTTTTGGAATAGCCCAAGTCAAAGCCCACATCTAAATCCTATCAAAAACCTGTGGAACCACACCTGACCCGGACAGGTTTCCTTCCGAATTTTATAAGAAATTTCATGTTGCATTGGCCCCATTACTTCTGGCTGTATTCAAGGAATCCTTAGAACTAGGTACGTTTCCACAAACATTGAGACAAGCACCTATAACACTATTGCTCAAAGATGGGAAGGACCCAACATTATGTAATTCGTATAGACCTATTAGCCTCCTCAATGTTGATGTCAAGATTTTAGCCAAACTTTTGGCCTCTCGTTTAGAGGGGATTCTTCCTAGCATTATTTCAGAGGAGCAAACCGGATTTATAAAAGGACGGCATTCCTTTTCTACTATTCGTACTCTACTTAGTATTTTGTATTCAAAACAAAACAGCGACTCCTCTGAAGTGGTCATCTATTTGGACGCAGAAAAGGCATTTGATAGGATAGAATGGGAATATCTCTTTATAGTGTTAAAGAGGTTCGGCTTTGGGGATGGACTGATATCACGGATCCGTTTATTATATGTGGAACCGCAAGCTTCCATATATACCAACGATGCTAAATCTGAATATTACTTTTTTTACTTTTTGCCATAGCGATTGAGCCTCTCTCGATAACGCTTAGAACTCTTCCTGTATTTCAGGGTATAATTCGCAAAGGAATTGAACATAAACTAGCGCTGTATGCTGACGACTTACTACTTTATGTTACAGATCCAACTGCATCTATTCCAGAGATAATACGCGTATTAAATGACTTTGGGAAATTTTCAGGGTATAAACTGAACCTACAAATGAGTGAATGCTTACCCATAAACCAATCTGGCCAAAAGATAAAACAGACTGAAATACCTTTTCATTTGGAGGATTCAAAATTCAAATATCTCGGAGTTAATGTCACCAGTTCCTATTCTGCATTAATGGCGGTGAATTTTACACCCATAATTTCATTAATTAAAGACTTCCTGTTCTTTTTAAAACTTGAAAAAATCAATTCAAATACAACGTCAGAGGCAGGGGTGACTCATTTTTGGGAAAATGGCAACAATTTATTAACTACTTCAACGCACCCTGGAGGTGGATTGAGGAGAGGTAGACGGTGAACACTGATCATCTTACTTTTTTTTAATGTGTGTGTTTTTCTTTGAATATTTGTTTGTTATTGTCTTTTGTTTCCCCCTTTCTCTTGGTTTTGGCTGTGATTGTTTTGTTGGGGTTGTTGGGTGTGGTGTTATAATTCTATGTATCGATATAAAAATTCTATGATCAAAAAAACCTGTGGAACCATTTGAAGAGTGCTGTGTACAAGAGATCCCCTTTGATAGCTCTGGAACCTTTTTGCAAAGAAGAGCAGAATAAAATTGCCAAATGAAGATGTACTAAATTGGTAGACTCTTACCAAAAAAGACTGAGTGCTCTATTTCAAGCAAAATATGCTTTAACAAAGTATTAGCTAAGGGGAGTACACACTCTTTTCTTAAAATGTTTCTTAAAACATTTTTTTAGATGATTTGTGTTGGTTGCTATATCACATTAAAGGTGGAAAAATATCTGATATCATTTAATGTTCACAAAACCTTCAGTTTTAACAGATGTGTGCAGACTTTTGACATGAACTGTACATGTGATTTTATTTTAGTAAGGAAATGATGAATCTATTTGCTGAACATGAATGCTTGGCCATATAAACACCATGAGATCGCTAGGCAAGCAAATACAATGTGACACAAGACAGAGCTATTTCCTGTTCTGGAGTTTCACAGGGTAAGTCATCTCTCTGTACTCTATCAACACACATGAGCCATGATTCTAAATAACACCAATAAAAGCCAATGGCAGTTACATAAGTGCAAAACTCTTGTAATTACTTACTATTGTCATAAAAGCTTTAAGAGGCCATGAATAGAAGAACAGATATGCTGTATTGTAGTACATTCTAGTATATTAGAGAAGTGGCAAACCCACGTTTTTTTCAGAATTATATTGATCAGAGCTCGGACTATTGGCCAAGACTTGATACTGATCTCCTCTTGGGAACCAGGCAGACTCGCTGTAAGTTTGGTTGCCACGTTATGCAAAATGTTGCAGGCGTGATAGCACCAGGCTTGATGACAAGTTGTGTCCTCTGTTCACACTCAAGATCTGGGTCATTTGCATCATCATCACATACTTTCAGGACAAAAAAACCCTGCAAAATACATTAAGCCTGATTCAGTGTAATTCAAGCATTTCAGGCCAATATCAGCCATAACATAAAACAGAGTATTTCTCATGTTTTGGGGTAAAACATCATCTCACAGTCAGGTAGTTCTGTTCTCATTAGAAATCAGTGAGGAGCTTATAGTGACCCTTTGAAAATTGGAGAGTCACTGTAAATATTTATACTAAAATATAAAATTGCAATTTATCCGATTTTCAGGTAAGGGTGGGTGACGACCATGTGGTACCTGATTGCTCGCAAACATTTTTCCTTTTGTTCTTTTTCTAATACTTCATTTAAAAAAAAAATATATTACTATTATTATTATTATTATTATTATTATTATTATTATTATTACTATTTTTATATTAAAATGGGACTTTTTAAAAATGAACTGTCATGCATGTTGAGTATCATGAGAACATGATGTCGCATGATATTGTATTGTACTATTATTTTTGGCACATCATCCACCCAAGTTCAGAGTGTGTTGAGTGTGTATTGATTGAGGATCAGCTTATGCAGTATCAGCAGCTCAGGGTATGCAGTGGGAGTGGTTGAGCGTATGGAACACACACTGACCTCAGCACAGCCTGGTTGTGGGAGGCACTGCACCACGCAACAACTGTGCTGAGAGAGAGAGAGAAAGGGGGGGGGGGAGAGAGAGAGAGAGAGAGAGAGAGAAAGGGGGGGAGAGAGAGAGAGAGAGAGAGAGAGAGAGAGAGAGAGAGAGAGAGAGAGAGAGAGAGAAAGGGGGGGCGGGAGAGAGAGAGAGAGAGAGATGGGGCAGGGAAAGACACACAAGGGACACATATTTGCATCCAGAATTAAGCTGTGTCAGGGTAGGTTTTGCTTATTCATCAGTATGGTGCTGCATTGCTGGGTTTGCTTAGGGTTATTGCATCAGAACGTGATAAATAGAGTCTTGGTCACCTTATTTTCACCCCGCTTTGAGGTTCAAATGAGACCAGGTGCTATGCTGGATGAAATCATTTAATAGTGGTCATCTGGAATGAGGTCATAGCTGGGATTGGTAAACACTTTCAGCCATAACCCTATAGTAATGGCAAGATACAAGTAATGTCAGGAAAGATTAGGAGTAGATACGCACTACTAGTACCAGGGCTGACTTCTGATCCAAAATATGGATGCATCTGATGTATTTTATGCTGTGGATGTATGTGATGTCTGGCATGACTCATGCATGTACAGAGGACGCAAACTGTCTTTTAGCAAGTCGCCGAGCATTGGGGCAACTTTTATTTTGGATTTGTATTACAGAAATTTCAAATAAAATGCATTTTAATAGTAAGGAGCTGCATCATTAATACTGCTGTATCAATATTGGTAGATCCTGGTTCTGAATGCCTTGAAACAATGCTTGCTACTTAGCTAAATGTCAGTTTTTAATTTGATCATTTTGTTGCAACATTCATAGCTGCTATATTGGCTTCATAGACTGTTAGATGCAAATATTTATCAATATATCCATTTCCTTTTTTTGCACAACCAACAAATTTAATAGTTAAATTAACCCTGTTCACATAATAAAACCTACACATATAACTAGTTCTAAAATTATTTCCATTCATACATTCATTCATTCATTTTATACTGGTCAGGGTCAGGCAGAATTATCCCCGGTATGGGAGGACAGTCCATCACAGGACCTTACGAACACAAAGCCGTACAGACACGGGTAGAATATGCACAGAAACTTGCTGCAACACTGTGCCATGAGCTGCAAAATTATGACACTATGAAAGGAAAAAACAAGCATTCTCCATGTATTTAGTTCAAATGAAGCACATTTCAAATCGTAAAAACAGATAAGAGAGAGAAAGTGACAAATAGAAATTGACCTAATGATCTCTGTGATTGTCTTGCTTCTGATCGGCTATTTTGAGATGAGCTTAGAGATTAGAGTGACGAGAGATCATGCTCACCAAAGTATTGAGCTCCCTCATGTTCCTTCTGACTGTAACACTCCATCAACTTAGACAGGTGAGCATGCCAGATACTGGCAACCTGCATGCACACACACACACACACTACAATAAGCAGAAGCGTAAAGGGAAAATGTTATGGATGGTTACCAGATGGTGTTGACATACCTCTGAGTAGAGTGAGTTTGTAATATCTGTCTTCTCCTGTTTCATGAACACATTTGCCATCAAGAAATAGCCTCGAGCTGTGACCACACTGTCCAAACCAAACTCCTCACTCGCATAGTACACCTGCATGCACAAACCTCTACGCAGTGCAAACTCCTCATTTACATAACACACTTGTATGTACAAACAAACCCACTATATACCATAGACACACAGGTGAAGACTAACATCATTGGCGAAGTGCAGTAGGGCAGTGCTGTAGTCTCCTTTGGCCGAATGCAGGTGGCCCAGGGTTCTGTGGAGCAGATGAAGAACTGTCCGACTGCAGCCCGGATTCTTCATTACCATCCACTCTGCCTGTGAGAGACAGCTTTCAGCCTGAGACAGAGAACCTAAACCTGAGGAAATACAGACACACAGACACGTTCATATACAGTGCTGTGAAAAAGGATTTCCTCTGTTTTTGTGTATATCTCATACAAAATCCTTTTAGATCTTCAAATGAAATACAACATAAAACAAATATAGTTTGCAAAATTATTTACAAATATAGAATGTACAAAGTTGCGATTGCATAAATATTCACTCCCAGTGCTATGAAATCCCTAAATTAGTTCTTGTCTATTACAGTCTATTGTTTACCTATGCAACTTGAGTGTCATGTGTATAAATAAACCTGTTCCTGGAAGGCTTCAAACCTTGTAAAACGTAATAACTAAACAAACAACTCCATGAAGACCAAGGAGCTATCAAAAAAAATTCCCATTGTGAAGCACGATGGTGGTAGCATCATGTTCTGAGGTACCCTTGGCCTCTTTGTTGTGTCTCTGATTAATACCCTGTGACTAACTTTTACTAAACAACTTCTTGAGAGGTGCAAAGAGTTGGTTGTGAATTATATATAATTTCCATTTTTTAAAAACATATTTAGCCCTTGTGTGTCCTTATGGACATTTTTGTCTTTTTCATAATTTATATATATATATATATATATATATATATATATATATATATATATATATATATATATATATATATATATATATATATATAAATTTTGTCTGTTAATGAAAACAGCATAGATTTTGCAAAAGGTGTATATTTTTATTGGTATATTTAATATTTCCCCCTCATTTGCTTTCATAAATCTATTTTAAACTAGCTACACAAAATAGTTACACTCAGGACCTTAAGGACAAGAATGTCCTCATTGAAACCCATTCAAACTACAATATTTAATCCCTGTGATGTTTAAGAATACAATCATGCATTCTGTATTAATAGGCTTTTATTTTGTTGACAACACATTGAATTTTTCATTTCATTTCTGAAATGTGTAGTATTTTCTCAGGTTTAGCCTCTGGGGAAAATACATGCTTTTCCTTTTTTCTGATTCTGCTGTATTATAGAGCGCTGCAGACAAACTGAATAAATGATGCAGCGATAATTGTGTGGGTGTTTCTGTTTGTATGGATATCAGAGTTGTGTGTGTGTGTGTACTGAAAATTTGATGTGTGTGTGAACAGTTTGAAAGAAAGAAATTATATTGAACTGAAAATCACAAATCCCACCCCATATATATGTCAAAGAAGGTTAATGAGTTTGGAAGATTTTTGCCTTATGTAATGTTTAAAGGGTTAATATTCTGAAAATGAATGAACACTTGGTAATTATGATCAGAACTGATGCTGGTAAAAAATCAAAGTCAATGACAATCAATGACAATTTTTGGACATGGACATTTTTGTCCTCTATGGACCTGTGTGTAACTTTTTTTAATTGACGCACAAGGGTTAATAGTGTCCCATGGGGTGGTACAGTTTAGGATATTTCTGATACCCAAACTCTAATTGATACCTTTCCTGAAGTTTTTACAGGAATTGTTTTGACCAATGGTGTTTGCTTAAGTATGATCGCTGGGGCCAGATGTATTTATATTGCAATCAAGTGAAACTTTAAATACACACTCCATTCAACTAATTATGCCACTTCTGATGGCAACCGGATGTACCAGAACTAACTTGGAGGTTTCATAGCAATGTGAGTGAATAATTACACAAGAAAACTTTTACATTTTAAAATTTTAATAAAATAATCAAAATTTAAAAATTTGATTATCGACTATTTTGTGTCGATTTGTGATATATAATCACTATTAAGTGCTTCAGTTCCAATGTGTAAAATTTCAATGAGTAAATATTTATGCAAGGCACTTTATAGACTTCTTATTACTAACACAGCTCAGACCATGACAGTAATCAGACACAGGCTGTAGTTCTGGAGAGCTCTATGTATCCTGGTTATAAACTGCAACCATGTAATTTGTCCTGATTAATTTACATAAGGAATAAGACAAAAACAAGCACAATTCACATTAAGTAGCGTCAGCTGCAGAATCGTGCTCTGTGGGATCAGGATGAGACTTGTGTGTGTTGGCTCACCTATACTGGCCTCGGCAAGCAGCAAGTAGGCTGGCACCAGTTCAACAACATCACGGCCGTAAATGTCAATAGCACAGCGCAGGGAGAGCTGAGCTGCTGGCACTGCCTCGCTGTACTTCCCTTCTGACACCCAGCTCTTAGCTGCAGCATGGGAGAGCTGTGTTATGTGCTCCTAATGTCAATCAAACACATGTCCAGATTAAAATGTGCCTTCTGCAGTTAGAAGCAGGGAATCACTACAGAGATACTGAGGGGACAGACTGTTGGTGTATATACAAATTGCAATCTGAGCACAGACTATTGTAACGGTGTACCAATCTTTTCAGAGTCTGCATATGATGGATGTCTCTGTCAGCCTGGAAACAGGAGAATGGTGCAGGGGTTCGTATAGAGCTCAGCAGCTCACACACTTTCTCATGGATGCTATTCCAATCTGCCTGCTGGTGAGCAACATCACTGCAGAGAGACACAGAATAATATTGCTTGTTAGGCAACAAAATATTGACCTTTGCAGTACTGATATCGCAGAAGGCTGCAAATGAGCCCATCACTAAATAATTTATTTTGTGCTAAGCATCCTGGGCAGCACAGTGACGAAGCAGAGGGTAGCACAATCACTTGACAGTTCCAGGGTCTGTGCAGAGTTTCACAAATTCTCCTCATGTCTGTGTGGGTTTCTGGTTTCCTCCCATCTCCCAGAAACATGACAGTAGATCTGAATGAGCAGTGTGTGTTGCCCTGTGATGGTCTGGTATCCCACCTGGAATACCTTTTACCCAGTGTTTCTGGGCTAGGCTCCACCATGACCATGACTAAGGGTGTGTCTCAATCAGCTCCTTAGTTCAGTAGTCAGGAGGCTGATCAGGGAGTCGGCCATTTTAAGGGCTGTCTCAATCACAAAATCCTTACAGTGCACAGGAACGTTCGCTCCTTAAAAAAATCCCACAATGCACTGATGAGTATCGATGTCCACTATGTTGCCTTACTGGAAATGACGTCATGTTTACTGAAGCCTCTCAGCTAAAATAAAATGGGGGACGAACTCAGCCAACTTCTGGCTGCAAATGTATGTACTGTTGCTTGTTATTGTTGTTGTTAACTTTATTTGACTATTTACGGTTTGTTTGAGTCTAACGACTTTTAAGTGTTTATATATATATAAAAAAAAATCATTAGCTAGGCTATGATCCTACTTGACATATAATGACAGAAAAGCATGTGATTAAGCTAACAAATTTGTAACAATATTGTAACAAACTTTTAAGTTTTTAATTTTTGATGACATTTTACAATGTAAGTACATACTCACGTCACCAGAAATTCAGTTATCAGTGATCCAATATGTAGCGAGCCGGGGTGCTTACCAGTGCCCGAACAATATACGATATACTGATAGCCTAGAATAAAGCAGATAATGCAGATGAATGAATGAAGGTAAAAATCTTGACTCTTAGATGCTCCAGATGAATGTTTCTGTGGGAGGTGCATTACAACAGCTACATGATCCAAAAAAGGTAAATACATTACATTACATTACATTTATTCACTTAGCAGACGCTTTTATCCAAAGCAACTTACAAATGAGAAAGATACAAGCAAAGCGATATCAAGCAGAGAACAATACAAGAAGTGCTACCATACAAGATCTATTAATTGAATTCCAGAATAAGCAAAGTGCAGAGTAGAGGTGTAAGTGCATTTTTTTTTTTTTTAATTATTATTATTTATTTATTTTATTTAGTGGTATTATAAATACAACTGGATTGCAGAAATGCTAGAAAGTAAAAGTATTAAGCAAAAAACAACAACAACAACATTTTTTCTCTCTGCCACCAGCACTTTCTCTGACTGTTTCTGAAAGGCTACATAATATCTAGCTGCATATTTTGTGGTCAGACAGGTGTTTATAACTGCATACAGCAACTGACAAGTAGACACCTCATAAATAGGAGGTTAGGATAGGAGAACCAATTCTAGTCAAAGTTTCAGAAAACTCCTGGTGGTTATGTTTGTGGTTCGACGAAGGAAATGTTTTTTTCTTTGTTCTAGCACACCTTCCAGGTAGTTTGCTGCATCTAATTGCAGATATAGAGACTTGGTGATACAAAATTCTGCCATCTTCTGCAAATCTCCAACCTTTGCCTCCTCAGTGTGTGTTTGGGTAAAATACACTCACATCTTCTTCCAGGCAGGTTCACTGCAGCTCTGGTTGTTTTAAACCTCTTAATAAACAATTACTTTTATAAGTTAACTAAGCACCGATGAGGACATTTTTATAACCAGTGCCTGAATTATGAAGGTAAACACATGTTCACCTTATTTCCTTTGTAAATTCTGTAATCTTCCCCATGTTGATGAATGACTAAGGAAATTGGTGTCACCTTATATGTATACCCCAGTGAAACAAGAAGTCATGGTGCACTCAGCTGAGCTTTAAAAAAGGACATTATTAATGGAACATGCTTCAGATACATTTTGTTCATAAGAAATATTAGTTTATAAGATTTTGTATATGGATAATCGCTGCAAATTGTTATTATTTTGACTTCTGGGAAACATATCTTGTAGCTTCTGAAGGGCAGTACTAAATAAAATGATAAAAACAAACAAACAAACAAACAAAAAACAAGAAAACCTTTAAACAAAATAATAACAATTTACACTGATAATCCTGTCCAAACCTTTACATCCCCCTGGCTCTTAATGTTGTATGTTGCCTTCTTGCGCATCAGTGAATGTTTGCACCTTTTGTAATAGTTGTGTATGAGTCCCTTGGTTGTCCTCTGTGTGAAAAGCCACTGTTAGAAAGGGGTAAAATATGCAGAAGATGCTGGAAAAACAAGGAATGTGCAGAATCTGGAGGATTTTTCTGAAGAACAGTGGGCAATTTAACTGCACAAACAAGGGACTCATGAACAACCATCACAAAACATAAAAACAATCGTTGATCATTCAGGTAACAACACACAGTATTAAGAATTAAGTGTATGCAAACTTTTGAACTGGTTCATTTGTGTAAATTTAGTTATTGTTGTGCCTTGTGGACTATATGTAAACATTTGTTATGTGGAATAGCGTATTCAGGTGCAGTACTACATAAAAAAACAACAATACATTTTTATGATCCGTCTTATTTAATTTTTTATCAGATTCTGCAAAGCGTATGTAAACTTATGAGCTCAACTGTAGACATATTCTCATGCTACGCCTGCAGTGTATTGTAACAGAACAACAGGATCCAGACTTTTTAATTCAAAGACCCGCAGAGGAACTATTTCTATGATGCACACACCGTTGACTCAAAAGAGCCTCACTGACGTCAAAGGTGTTCTGTGATTGGCTTACAACAGCTCACGTGACCAAAACCAGTGGCACCCCAATTACGTTATTTGCCATTTTGTAGCCACCCACTGCACACACTATACTGTTTATTATCGAAATGATGTACCATAAATGATGTAAAATACTCACAGTACACATGGCCTGTATTTATAGGCACCGTTTCAGACACAGAGAGTGAATCGAATGTTTTCTATGTATAAGAAAGCATGTGGTTTTTTTTCCAATGTAAAAGGTGTTTCAGTAACGGTTCTGGCGCATTATTTTCTCTGATCCACTCCCCCTCATACTGTCTTTACTCGTTATGCACAGAAACATCGAGCACACATACTGCGGGTTTAATGTCAGTCCCGTTTTCCCCCTCCTATTTAAAAGGACTCAGCTCTCAGCAGCTTCCCGCCCCTTAATTCCACCCCCGGCTGTTTGAACTAAATTGACCTTCCTGTGTCTGGAAAGGAAACGCTATGCATTGAGACTGTAAGAGGTAAATAAATCCGCATGGATATGCCGCCACCTAGCGTCCTTCACTTCACCTAGGATGCTGATTATGGGTGTGTCTCGATCAGCTCCCTAGGTCGTGAATCAGTATATAAGTGTATATGAGTTTGGGCACTGGTAAGAAAACTAGCTCACTACACACTGGGACACTGATAACTGAATTTCCGGCTACATGACTACTAACGTAAAACGTCACCAAAAATGTAAGTTTTATATGCCATATAAATATGTTAGCTTAATCAATGGTTCCCAAACTTTTCCAGGGCAAGGCCCCCCAAATGGCATTAACATTTGACTGAGGCTCCCCTTTTGCAAGATGTCTTTAAAACACATTAAAAATACAGACTTCTGAATATATTCCCCTTTTTTATTATTAATAATTACATCTTACATGTTTACATTACATTAGGAATTGATTGTGTGTGTGTGTGGTTGTCTGAGAGTGAGAATTTATTTTTCACACCAAATTGTTGAGGCCGCAGCCCCCACTTTGAAAACCACTGAGCTTAATCACACGTGTTTCTGTCATGGTACTTCAAGCAGGATTGTAGGCTAGCTAGTGGATTTTTAAAAAAATCATTAATCACTTAAAAGTCCGTATGACAAATAAAGTTTTTTTTTAAAAATGCTAACATAAGTGATCAACAATGATGACAAGCTGCTTACATTTGGCTTCAGAAAACATGAGGTCATTTCCAGTAAGTGAACACAGGCTGTTTCTCTTTTCTATGAACAGACTTGTGTTCTCGTGAACACTGGTCTTGCCAGGCTACCTTGAAAGAACGAACTCGGAAGGACAGGAGGACACTGAACGCATCTTTGCGAGAATTGAGATATGCTGTGCGCTTCCTGTTGTACAATGGACCGTCCCAGCACATTTCTAATAGTGGGACAGGACCATCGTCTCTTCCGTGCTCCCTAGATAATATGTTCCAGCTGGTTAATAGATTTACTGTTAACTGACTGATTAATCAAAAGTTAATTAAGCAGGTTTTAATGTAGTAAGCTCTCTGTTTGCAACTGCGACCTCACGCTAACTAAAAACTATGCCAACGAGTTTACCGTTACCTCAGGATGGAAGATAGCGTAGTTTAATTAAAATACTTCTGAGGGATAAATTTTACTTTTCTACACGCTCATATATATCTCAATCTAAATCATATATTAAAATCCTTCGGTTTAGATGCACATTTCAGATTTGTTTAGATTATTGTTGTTAGAAAGATAAAACTACAGGTATGGGCCAAGCTTCGATCATCCGCTATTATTTTGCCATAATGACTTCTGGGACTTCAAGCGGGTTCAGTGTGCTCAGGTCTGCATCCGATTCATCCTCGATATCACATGCGTAGAACACATCTGGGTAATTTCATGCGTCCCCGGTACTTGGTTTCTTGAGTATTGGAATTGAACTGGATGATGACGTAGAACGACTTCACAAGGACATAAATCACATAAGAACGCATACTGAGCCATACTAAGCCATATTGAGTATCGATTCTTCTTGGTTTTTACGGTGTGTTGTGGGATTTTTTAGGGAGCAAATGTTCCAGTGCACTGGAAGGATTTTGCGATTGAGACAAAATCCTTAAAATCCCAAAAAAACCTTAAAATGGCCGACTCCCTGATCAGTGCCCAGAGTACTGAACTAGAGAGCTGATTGGGACACACCGCACATCTTCTACTTTGCACTGAAAACCTCTGACAAAAATTCATTGTTATTTTACCACCTGGAAGATATGCTAACATGGCAACAATATCCTTAACAACACATATAACAATAACAACGCTTATCCTACACGGTTGTGGGAAATCTGGAGCCTATCCCAGGGTGCATTGGGCACAAGGCAGGGGACACCTTGAACAGGGTGCCAATCCATCGCAGGGCACAATCACACATCCACACACTACGGAAACTTTGGACGTGTCAATCAACATACCATGCCAGGAAACCAGAGTACCCGGAGCACGGGGAGAACATGAAAACTTACACACACACACACACACACACAGGGCCACAGCAGGAACTGAAACCCCAATTTTGGAGATGTGAGGTAAATGTGCTAACCACTAAACCACCATGCATCCAACAGCACAAAACCCCCACAATTCTGAATTGTTAATGAACACCACATTGTGGTTTTTTTTTTTTTTTTTAAACCCTTTATAGTTACATTTAATGTTGTCTGTGAAACAAGTGAGTTCCTATTATCGCTTATGTTACAGCAGCTATAGCAGATGTCGTAGGCTATAACAGTCGTTCCCTTACCAGCCTCTCTCTTTTTCATTTTAGTGAGAAACCGGAAATTGAAGACTTTCCCGTGGGGGAAAACTCACTGACCTGACCAATATCTAGGCTACTTACAGAAAACTTCGACATATCAATGAATATACGCTTTTATTTGCTAAATACGGGGTTTAATCAGTTATTTATTAGCCTTATGTACAGTGTACATCACGTGAATAAGCTGTTACTATAGAAACGATAATGCAGCAGAACAAACGCAGTAATATAAACCTGTGATTTGAATAACAAACGGTGTTCTCACCTCTCTACGGAGTATCTGCGCATGCGCACTTTACTTTCGCACTCCATGAAGTCATAGTTCGCGTATTTGAATTTCTGGAGACGTTTTCTGATCATAACGATAACCTATCAAAATCTTTGATCTATAGTTTTATAACGCAAGCATTTCTACAGTAATAGATATTTTTACAGTAATAAAGTAGGCAAAGCATCACAAACTACCCGTGCTGTTACAGAATATTAATGAACCTTCAATATTTAAGCTCGAACTCACCAGTAGAAAGTGACTCGGCATTTTGTGCACTGGAGATAAGCTGGTTTCTGACAAAGCTCGCACAATTTCTTCGTTCCTTTTGGGTTTGCAAGAGGAGAAATGGACATGGACATCTTGTCTAGTCATCTAGTCGAGTAAATAATCCGTAGGCTTAACTAGTTCCACTAATTTCTATTGCGTTTCTAACCTAATAGCTACTGTTTTTTAACTTTACTTTTATTTTACTTTTTACTATCTATCAATCAAGATATACAGTGTTCGCCAGCTAATTTAATACACCCCAAAACAACACAAAAGTGTACAGTGTCCTGACAATCTGTCTATCTATCGAGGGAAAATTGCACTCATGCTTTAGTTGATACTTTGTTTCTTCCGCCTCTTTAAAGTTTCTATGGTAACGACATTTAACCCGGGGAAAGCGGAAGGACTACATAGTGACGTTTGTGTTCCAGTGATGTATTACATTTATAAATGTGCATGTAAAGTAAAGGTGAGGGATATTTTAAACATTGGAAAGTGTCTTTCTTTCAACAACAACCTATGTACAACTTTAATAAACATAAAAAATAAAAATCGGAGCATTACTTGTCCAGCCCACATCTTACCTTGAAATATAATCAACACAAATAACACAAATAAATATATGCACATAAATTAGAATGAATCATTAAATAAATCATTAGCGTATCTCTAATGTCCTCAAGACATTCGTAAAGATGTAAGTTAGCCATATTTTGTATTTGATGATTCTATGAGAATTCCTAACTTTCATACTTGTTACTCATTTAGGAGCAAAATGCAGCCACTAAAAAATTAAATAAAAATACATTGGTGCTTGAGATGGGTTAAAATAGTTTTTGAGTACTTAAAAAGCATTTTTTCTTTGATTCAACATAGAAAAAGGATTCAAAATAAGCTTAAAGCATGACAAGAGCTAAAATGACACACCGATTGTTGAATCACTCAGCTTCATTCTTTCAGTTCAGTTTTTCTCTGGGTGTAAATGATTGATCCTTTCTTGTTGTGATTAAGTGACTCTTTATTCTGCATTTAAAACATCCATCCATCCATCTTCTATACCACTTATCCTACTGGGTCACGGGGAATCTGGAGCCTATCCCAGGGAGGGCACAAGGGAGGTACACCCTGGACAGGGTGCCAATCCATCGCAGGGCACAATCACATATGCATTCACACACCCATTTACACACTACGGACACTTTGGACATGCCAATCAGCCTACCATGCATGTCTTTGGACTGGGGGAGGAATCCGGAGTACCAGGAGGAAACCCCCGCAACACGGGGAGAACATGCAAACTCCACACACACAGGGCCACTAAACCACTGTGCGCCCGCGTTTAAAACATTTTCATGGAATTTTTTTTTTCCAGACTAATGGCATGGTGGTGTTCCACTGAGGTACATGTATTAGTCACAGCAGCAATGCTGGCATTATTAAATAATTTGGTGTCACTGCTGGGTAGAAAAATAGTCCTCACCAACCAAAAATATCACACCAACAGCAACCCTGTGGTCAACAAGTGATCTTGATGAATGTTGGGAGGATGATCAACACAAATCATTCATACCAAAAGATGAGCTATCATCTCCAACTGTACACTTACATCAGGGTGCTGGAATTTTAAGCAGCACGCATGTGAAATGCACCATGACACCACACCCAAATGACAGTCCAATCGACTTTTCTTTCAGCATAGAACGTATGTTGATTACAATGATATACGTACACTCACTATCTACTTTATTAGGGACACTTGCATATGCATGCAGTTATCTAATCAGTCAATCATGTGGCAGCAGAGTAATGCAATTTTTTTTTTTTTTTTTTTTTTTTTGAAATTCATGAAGATACAGGTCAAGCTTCAGGTAATGCTCACAAACATCAAAATAGGGAAAAAGTGTGAGCTTTGCAACTTTAATTGTGGCGTAATTGTTGGTGCCAGATAAGTTGGTTAGAGTATTTCAGAAACTGCTGATCCTCTGGGATTTTCACACACACACACACACACATACACACACACAGTCTTTAGTGTTTATACAGAATGGTGTGGAAAAACAAGCAAACAAACAAAAAACATCCTGTAAGAGGAGGGTCTGCACGCTGAAACACATTGTTAATGGGAGAGATAAGAGGAGAATGTTCAGACTGGTTTGAGCTGACAGGAAGTCTATAGTGCCCCAAATAAGCACTTGCTACAACTGTGGTGAGCAGAGAGGCATTTCAGAACACTCAAAACATTAAACCTTGTGATGAATGGGCTACAACAGCAGACCACCAGATCAGGTTCCACTAGCCTCAGATAACAAGAAGAATCTGAGGAAATTGAAATGGAAAAGAAACTGGACAGTTGAAGACTGGAAAAAGGGCCCATTAAATTGTTCATTATGATGGTCGATATGAACATTAACTGAAGCTCTTGACCTACATTTGCAAGATTTTTTGCATTGCACTGCTGTTACATGATTGGCTAGTTAATTAACTGCATGAATGTGCAGGTGTTCCTAATAAAGTGGAAGGTGAGCGTATGGTGAGGTCCAAAAATCAGACCTCTAGTGAAAATACTTCTATTGTGCATTCTTTAATAAAATAATAACATTTTCATTACAAATTATATTATTGACAACTTGAGTAAACAGTAGAATCTTTTAAATATTTACATGAATTTCAGAGATTTAGTATTTGGTGCCTCCCCTTTTTGCTTAAACCCTTAGATCAAATCCATCAGTGTGTTGTCTGAACACATGCTTCAAAAGAAGTCATTAGACATGAGGACAATCCGACCTTTTGTACAAAGCAGTAAACATGGTCAGTATCACTAATTTGCTTCCATTTCCATTACACAAGAAAAAGTGCAGAATCTTGAATATTCAAGATATTGAACATTTACTTTGTTTTAAATATTAAAAAGTTTTAAAACCTTCCGTTTTCAATTTAGGCTCACACTTTCTGACCCCACAGTATGGCAATGTTACAATTTAAAGGAATCAGTATTCGATACTGCTTAGACTTTAGAGCTAGAAATAAATTGAAATATCTTGCAGAAACATAATTAGCATATGCAGACAGGAGAACGCTACATTGCGACAGCACAAAAAAAAAAATAAAATAAAATAAAAAAAAGGGCACAAAAAACATTTTAAATATTTTAAAATTAAACAAGTTAATGGTGGCACTCCAAAAGGTGGTGATCACTGACAAAAGCTCAAAAATTATTCAAAGCACTGGATTTTCAAGTTTATATTATATTATGGAATCACAAAGAATGTTCAGAGTTTTTTAGTTTTTTACTTTGTAGCAAATAAACAAGTCACAGATATGGCACAAACCAATTTTTGTTTCATAGTTGAACACTCTGGCTTCACGAAACAAACAAACAAAAAAATATGGAATCACGTTGTAATTTGCATTTCTAAAACAAATACCAGCACAAATCTAAAAATGAGAATTAGTTTGCCGTTAAGAGAGTGCTTACAGTCCTTAACCTTGAACTTACTGAAAGGAAACATGGCCCCAACAAGAGAGAGATCAATTGAAACAATGGAAAGGATTATAAAATTGCTTCAAGAAGGAAATCGGACATGGAGTGTGGCAAAAGATGTTATTTTTCTCTACTCAGCTAAAGTGTCTAAAAATTGGTGCACATATAAACAAAATGGGAAGGTTATAAAAGAGCGCATATGGGTAGACCAAGGAAGACGGCAAAGTTTTAGGATAGAAAATTCAATTCAATTTTATTTGTATAGCGCTTTTTACAATAGACATTGTCTCAAAGCAACTTTACAGAAATATCAACATAGTATACAGATATTAAGTTGGGAATTTATCCCAACTGAGCAAGCCACTGAGCGGCGACGGTGGCAAGGAAAAACTCCCTAAGATGTTTTAAGAGGAAGAAACCTTGAGAGGAACCCGACTCAGAAGGGAACCCATCCTCATTTGGGTAACAATAGATATTGTGAAAAAGTTCATTATTGACTTACGTGAAGTCTGTATGGCCTTAGAAGCAGCCGTAGTCCCAGTAGTCTGGAATTGGAGTAGCTTAGAGCTCCATCCAGAGGCAGGACATCCGAAACGAATCAGGCAGGTCCGGAGATCAGAAAGGATCAGGATCTCTAGTATCTCCATAAAATTGCGTGTGGCTCGGCAGAAGGAGAGAGAGAGAGAAAAGATTATTAGGACTGGGAATTAGCATTATAGAAAGTCTAGTCAGGGTAGGCTTGAGTAAACAAATACGTTTTAAGCCTAGACTTAAACACTGAGACTGTGTCCGAGTCCCGAACACTAATTGGAAGACTGTTCCATAACTGTGGGGCTCTATAAGAGAAAGCTCTTCCCCCTGCTGTAGCCTTCACTATTCTAGGTACCGTCAAATAGCCTGCATCTTTTGATCTAAGTAGGCGTGGCGGATCATAGAAAACCAAAAGGTCGCTTATATACCGTGGTGCGAGACCGTTTAGTGCTTTATAAGTTAATAAAAGTATTTTATAATCAATGCGAGATTTCACTGGGAGCCAATGCAGTGTGGATAATATCGGTGTGATATGGTCGTATCTTCTGGTTCTAGTTAGGACTCTAGCAGCTGCATTCTGGACTAACTGGAGTTTGTTTATATTCCTACTGGAACATCCAGACAGTAAGGCGTTACAGTAATCTAATCTAGAAGTAACGAATGCATGAACTAGTATTTCTGCATTATGTAGTGACAATATGTTTCTTATTTTAGAAATATTTCTGAGATGAAAGAAGGCTATCCTAGTAATATTATCTACATGAGCATCAAATGATAGGCTGGAGTCAATAATCACTCCAAGGTCTTTTACTACTGCACATGATGAAACAGAAAGTCCATCCAGAGTAACCATGTGATCAGAAAGCTTATTTCTAGCTACACGTGGTCCTAATACAAGTATTTCTGTTTTATCAGAATTAAGTAAAAGGAAGATAGTTAACATCCAACATCTAATGTCCTTTACACAATCCTCAACTTTACTAAGCTGCTGTTTGTCCTCTGGCTTCGCTGAAACATACAACTGAGTATCACCATAACAGTGGAAGCTAATTCCATGTTTACGAATAATTTGACCCAGAGGTAGCATATACAAAGTAAAAAGCAGTGGGCCTAAAACAGAACCCTGTGGAACTCCAAAGGTAACCTCAGTATGCATGGAGAAGTCTCCATTTACATCTACGAATTGATTACGATCGGTCAGATAAGACCTGAGTCAGGAGAGGACTGTTCCCTTAATGCCAATAACATTTTCTAATCTATCAAGGAGAATAGTGTTATCTATAGTATCAAAAGCTGCACTAAAGTCGAGTAACATAAGCAGCGAGACACAGCCCTGATCAGAGGCCAGTAGTAGGTCATTTACTACTTTAACTAACGCTGTCTCTGTGCTATGATGAAGTCTAAATCCTGACTGATACATTTCATAAATGTTATTCCTATCTAAGTATAAGTGCTTTGCTACAACCTTTTCTAAGATCTTAGAGATGAAGGGGAGATTTGATATACATCTATAACTGGACAGTCGAGAGGGGTCAAGGTCAGGTTTTTTAAACAGGGGTTTAATAACTGCTAATTTAAGTGATTTAGGTACATAGCCAGTGATGAGGGAAGAATTGATTATATTTAAAAGTGGTTCAATTACTCCTGGACAAATCTGTTTAAAGAAACATGTAGGTACGGGATCTAGTATGCAAGTCGACGAATTGGCTGAAGAGATCAGTGAAGCTAGTTGAGTCTCGCTAAGTGGAGCAAAACACTCTAAACATTGTTCTGATATTGCTACATTATCATCTAATGGGTTTGATACAATACTGTCTGGTTTTAATTTAATAGCCTGAATTTCACATCTAATATTTTCAACCTTACCAATGAAAAATTTCATGAAACCTTCACTGCTATGTAATGGTTGAGTGTTTCTCTCTGTAGTGGTTTTATTCCTAGTTAATTTTGCTACTGTGTTGAAAACAAAAGCAATATGCCTTAAAAATAGGAAATTCACAGAAAAAAAATAAAATAATAAATGACAGAAAAACCAACTTGCTGAAACAGGAGCCATTTCCTCCTAGTCTAAAATAATAATAATAATAATAATAATAATAATAATAATAATAATAATAATAATAATAATAATAATAATAATTAATACAAAATGTCATGTCCAAACTAGCAGTGGAAATTACAAATACATTTCATATTAAAAGCACACATTTCATGTGAAATTTTTAAAAACAGTTTATTGGTACACTACTCCAGGTCAAACATACAAAATCTCACACCCACATAACATTTAAGCAACTATATAAAATTAGATTGACTAAAAAGCAAGAGAAAGTTTGAAATCGAGGAACTAAAAAGTGTATCTACATACAACCAGAGTCTATAAAATCAATGGGCATTTACAAACTCCAACGCTGGACATTGATACTATATATAATATACTTCCATTTAGGTTTGGAATGAAGAAATACATGGAAGCACGGTATATTGGCCTTGTAACACAAATGCCAGCTAAAAGTTGATATTTATAAATTCGTGCCTCAAGTTTAATATTGTTCAGCCTCTCTTTTTACACTGCAAGTTTACACAAGGCTGAGAAACCGTGGCGTGCAACAAGCTTCTTTCATACTCATGGCCTGTGTGTCCTGAACACTAAAGTATACACAGTTATTCACACTGGCATTGGGGAGTACACTGAAATTGAAATGAATGTCCCCCTAGTGAGCTTTTACACCCAGTAAAACACCTAACGTGGTATACTGATGTTCAGACTATACTGCACGTCAAAGATTTTTTTTTTTAAATTGTAGTATTTTAATAAGTTGTGTTAGATTTCCAAAAAAAAAAAATAAATAAAAAAAAAAAAAAAAATAATAATAATAATAATAATAATAAAATAAAAACTTCGGGCTCAGTTTAAAAGAGGCCTTGACTAGTAACGCACCTCAAAAGGCACAAGCGGAATAGTACCACCCTGCAGAGACTCATGTTATTTATACTTGTATATTAAAACACAGATAAAGAACATTAAATGGGTCATCTTTCTGAAGATCCTAGACACTGCAATGCAGAAATCCATAACAGAGAAATAAAATCATGCACAATGTGACGAGGTCATTCCTTAATTAAAAAAACAAAACAAAAAACCCCTACAAAAACTCATTACATTTGGGTGAATTTGTGTGTCAGGCGTGTGCTAAAGTTGTGCTTCTATTTGATGCAGTATCTGATCTCTGGTAATCATTGGAAATCAGTAAACATAGGAAAATAAGTGAGAAAAGACTAACACTATTAAAACCCAAACAAGTGAGAGCATCTGGTTTTGCAGAGTTCCTGCAGTCATAGTCATAGGATATGGTCCAGTATTTTAATTAAATGTCACATACAGCTGACTTTGTACAGAGAAGTGTCCTGAATACCGTGCTCAGTCTCACACAAGAACTAGAAAGCTAACTTGAACTCCAGAGAGAGCCATGAAACATCTGTAGAAGGGGGCGGGGGAGAAACAAACCAGTAAACTACAACCCAAACACTGCGCTGGAGTGTTTGTGTGAACTTTCTTTGGTGGAAAAAGCAGACAGGACAAAGCAGGAGAAATGATCTGGCAGCTGTAATCCAGCATGAGAGACAAGAACTGAAACCAGGCCCTGGACAATAGATAATGTGTGAATGAACACAGACGTCAGCATGTGTGCGTGCAATATGACTGGCTAAACCTTTTTACAATTCTAAAGTGTAAAATAGCCTGCTGCTCATTTGGACGGTCCCTAATGAAACCCGTGCATGTTACACAGTGTCCTCGTCCAGTTTGGCCACGTCTGCTTTTGTGAGCGTTGTAGATGCATCGTTCTCAGCTTCCTTCTCTCTCTCTTTCATGGCACTGTCTATGTTAGTCTCTTGTTCCTTGTCTTCGAGCCCTGCTTTCCTCTCCTCCTCTTTCCTCTCTCGGTCCAGCAGATGGTAGTTGAGGCCCATCCCGACGAACAGAAACACGCTGGCTACGACTAGGACGATGCCACAGCCAATGTACGTGTATTTGTAGTCATTGTAGCGGTCTTTTAGTTTTCCTGCAAGAGAGACAAAAAAAACAAAACAAAACAGGATTGTGTTATGTATAGGTATGTGCTGATATCACATAATTGCCTACTATTTTAATCAGTATAAGATAAAAATACATTACTGTTTCAAGTAGGCCACTTTATTTATTACAATAAACATTATGGCATAATAATATGGCTTTTATCACATAATAAACCTATCAAGGAAGTGGTCAAACATGCTGTTTACTTAAGCAGCCTCTTCATAATTGTAACAGAGTTTGTGATTATATTTTAATGTGTCGTGTGTGTGAAATAGGACTGGCAGAACTCATTTTACTGTTCAAATACTAACCAAAACATTTATATTTACGGTTTGTGTGTGCAACCCATTATATACAAATATGCGTTCACACGCGCTTTAAAGCACACATTTATAGTTGCTTACCACAAATCTATCAAAAAACATTTCATGTATGAAAATGGCTTCAAGTACATGTCATTTATGCCCCATATTCTTTTTGACATTTTCTAAATCGTGTTTATTAGAAAATATTTAAATCAATATTAATTATTAGAAAGTGTTTACTAACTATATTTGTGTGTTTTCCCCCCACAAATTTTATGCCGATAGATATCCATAAGTGCATCCACTCTATGACCAAAAGTATGCAGACACCTGACCAATCAAAGCCATATGTGCTTATTGAACATCCTATTCCAGCTTTAGTTCCCCTTTGCTGAAATAATAACCTCCACTCTTCTGGGAAGATGTTCCACTAGATTTTGGAGCATGGCTGTGGGGATTTTGTGCTTATTCAGCCTCAAGAGCATTAGACAGGTTGGGCATTGATGATAGATGAGGAGACCTGGTGCAGAGTCAGTGTTCCAGTTTATTCCAAAGGTGGTGTACAGTGTGGCTGAGGTCAGGGCAGGCCACTCAAGTTCTTCCACACCAACCTGGGCAAAGCTGGTCTTTATGGACCTCACTTTGTGCAAATGGGCATAGTCATGCTGGAACAGGTTTTGGACTAGGCCTCTTAGTTCCAGGGAAATCATAAGGGTACAATATATAAAGGCGTTCTATACAATGAGCCATAACATGTATAATTTTTTTATTATTATTATTATTATTATTATTATTATTATTGATGATGATGATGATGCAGCAATTCCTGCAAACATCTGCACTTTCAGCTCGCATTCATTATTTATTCAACTCCAATATACTGTGGTAGACAGCTTAAGTAATAACCCTAAATACCCTACACACATACCTAGTAAAGGGGGTCCAAGCAGGACTGGTATACACTCCACAATGGTGACGAGGCCCACGGCACTAGAGAACCTCTGTGCCCCCACCAGGTCCATGAGCGTTTCGAAGAGCACAGAGCTGAGCCAGCCGAATGCCACGCCGAAAAACACTGCATAGATGGAGAAGCCCACATAGTCCACGGACATTGGTGCCAACAAGTGACATACACCGTTATACAGCACTGCTGCTGCAAAGAAATACTGAATGCGTGGGCGAACCCAGCGGGTGTTAGCCACCAGGCCCATAGACGGCCGCGCCACCATGTCTGTGAAGGCCAGTATGGACAGCAGGAAGGCTGCCTTGTCTTTGGAGATGTCCATGCTCTTTGCATAGTTGCTGAGGAAGACAAGTGGTGCGAACAGACCGAAAAACATGATCACGTTGCCCAAGAGGTAAAGCAGGAAACCACGATGCATAAATAGAGTCAGGTCGATGAAGCTGTTGATGGTCTGCAACACGGTTTTCCTCTCCTGCCTTTTGGTCCCTCCCTCCTGTACATCAGGTTTGGGCTGCGGTTTTGGTCCGATGGGTCGCATCAATGAGCCGGCCACACAGCAGTTAAGCAGTGCACCACCCAGAATCAGAAAACTTCCCCTCCAGCCAAACTGATCATACAGCCAGCTGTTCAGAGGTGCCAGCGTAGAGAGGAACACGGGACTGCCTGCCATAGCAATGCCATTAGCAATTGGACGCTTCTTGTAGAAGTATTTCCCGATCATTGTTAATGCGGGATTCAGATTGAATGCCAATCCAAGACCTACAGGAAGAGGAGGACATGCACATTTACATGAAGCACAAGCAAGCAGTTATCAGATTGCCAAATAAAGCACTGGTTTAATTAAAAAGCATGAAGCATTTGCAGAATTTGTCATTTCTAAATACTCTTCAGTAAAACAGACTGGCAGCATGTTCTCTATGCCTCACTGTCTTTAGCAGTGCACAATATCAGTCACCCTGCATGCGAGAGATCAGCATCAGTACTCACCTCCTATGACTCCCACACAGAAGTACAGTTCCACCACTGTGTTACAGAAGGATGCGGCAATCAAGCCTGTGCTGGCCAGACAGCCTCCGACGAGGATGACTGGTCGGCTGCCATACTTGTTCACCAGGATGCTGCTGATTGGTCCTGTTTCAAGAAAGAAGAGAAGCCTGGTTAAACACTGAACAAAAAAAGCAAAAAAAAAAAGCAATGTAGGTCAAATTATTTCCATTTCTCCTGGGACAAAAGAACATCCAAAAGCAATATGCTTTACAATAAAGTGTGTGTGTGTGTGTGTCCATGCTAGATTTAAGCTTAGACTTGGTGGTGCTCGAACAAACTAAATTTGGGCAACAAACTACAGCTACAAGAATAAGATAATGTTACATATTAAGCAGTATTTTTATGATGTTGCAATTTTTTTTGATGTTTCAGTATTTTTATGATATTGCTTGGCTCCATGGCTGCAACTAATGATTATTTTGCTAATGATTAATCTATCAATTATGTCAATCAATCAATTAAAAGGCCAATTTTCATTTTCTGTACTAAAATAAAAATTTAACATTACATTTTAAAAAACAACTGATTGTCCACAAGCTTTAAAGCGGAAGTAAAATCACTATATGAAAAAGGAAAAAGCACAAACTAAGTGTTAACTGGTAAGAGATTGAATGTTCTGCAGTAACACACATTCACTCATTTGAAACACAGTAAGATGTTCCTTTATTCTGTAAATGTATGACACTTACTACATTTATACTCAATAGCATGTTATAACCCCATTACAGTTACTGCGCTCATAAAAAAATAATTTTGTTTCTAAATATCACATCAAATAACACATTTGATTAAAATTAATATTTTAGTCAGAGTTATCGCATGCTGTTTGATGCGTATGCGTGGACTCGCATTCATTCAGTGAAGTTTAATGGAGGCTCACCTGCTGTCAGGACGAGGCTTTATGTGAAATGGAAACACTGGTATGAGTTCCTAACATTTACAGATAAGGATATAAAGGTAAAAATGTCATTTCTGTGCTGAAGAAAATGTGTCTGGAACACATTAAAACAGCACACGCATCCGTCGTAGCATCCGACACGACAAGCCACTTTAATACACTTCCGAGTTTGTTTGAGCGCCTAATATAAAACGTTCTCATGTGCTGGACGAGCTGGATCGTGCACTTTTCCTGCAGCAGCTCACTCTGTAACCGTCGCTGTTTCTCAGATGTATTTTATTCATAGAAATGTGTTTTTCACCATTGTGAAGTGACGTCACTGACAGGGTTATGCACAGTGACGTCACAGACCCAACTAATCCATAATGAAAATTGTTTTTATTTTAATTATCGATTAGTTGTTGCAGCCCTACTTGGTTCAACTGTAAACATTTAATCATCATTTATTAACTGGCAATTTACATTCAAAATAATGCCAAGCTGCTGGTATGTTAGAAGAATAAATGCTATTGCTAATATGCCAAGTCCATACATAGAGCCTTTTTGAGGCCATTAATAACTCCCTGTTTGACTTCAGAAGAACTGTAGAATCACAGCAGAGCTTCTCAGAGGTTACCTTAGTTCACAACCCCAGCAGTGTAATGACTGCTACCTCTAACTAGGGATCCCTAAAAATACACTGGAGGTGTTCGTATTGGTCTGGCAGGATGACCAGGTCTCTTGGAAAATGTTCATATAAAACTAAGATTTTTCTCCAGCTGTCTCCACTAGATGGCGGTACCGGACAGCTGTAGTGTAATGAACACTCTTTCAAGCTGTTAGTGATGCAAGCGAGTGCAAATGAGTGCAATATGTTCTTCCCGTGCGTGGGCTTGCATTCCTGCAATGCTTCTTTATCTATTACCCCAAAACACAAAAATAACCATTGCGCCACACAAAGAAAAACATTAAATATCTACAGCATTTCCACATTCTTATCAGGTTTATTTCCAGTCAAGTTGAGAGGGAGGCATGTTCTCGGTCTGTGTAGCGATGTCTTTGGGCTCAGACAGACCGCTCATTTTACAGTTCCAGCCTGCGAAGCAAACCACTCAGAGGTGCCTTTGTGCTCAAACGGCTCTTAAAACCTCCAAAGGGCATAACTGGTCTTAGTTTAGCAAACTAGGACAACCTCTAACCATTAGCCAGTGAGCAAAAAGGAGCTGGGAACGCAGCCAATCACAGGCAAGGAAGGTTTGGTAATCCTCCAATAGACCAACAGAACACTAATGTATTCCGACAGGCTTCTGGGGCTCTGTATTCTACCACACAAACGGTCCATTACCAACCAGGACAATGGACACACAGATCAGTGCAAATACGTACAAACTCTCCCTCCCACACACACACACACACACACACACACACACACACACAACTTTCAGACATTTTGGAAGGCGGTGTGTGGTAGTTGAAGACTCTAAACTATAGTCAGTAAACATGAGCAGTGGGTCATTCATTCATATGCACACAAATCCTGAGTGTCCACCTCATTACAGGCACCATGTTCTAATCCTGCTCTAATACAAGTGTCAAATTAAATGAAATCAAACCATCCCATTTGCTAAATTATCAAGGAATTACATAGAGCGGGACACTTCTAGACTGATGAGGTCGAGCCACCATTACACCAGAACTCGCTCCTCTAAGCAGTTCAGCATGTAGGAGACACTGGCCTAAAGTTCTACAACAAATACCTTTCATGTTTAGAATAAGCGTGTTGTCTTGTAACCGTTTCTAACAATCAAGAACAATAACATGTAACTGCTGATGTTTACATGTCAAGCAAAGACATTTGTATCATATAATATATGCACAAGCAAAGTGAAGTGAAGCCTGGGAGGCCCAAATTAGCCTTGAATTGATTCTGCGGAGTCTCCTGCAGTCTAAACGGAAAAGCACTGTTGGAAAGTGTAGACTAACCTATTATGTTAAAGTATCAAATGAGCCGATTAGATTTTAGCTGTTTAAATCCTGTGATCGGGCTAGTTTAGAGAGAGATTTAGCCATATACAGAAGTCAAAATCTGATCGGATAACCTGGGGGACTCTGGAGCTGCTAGGCTGCCAAAGGATATCCCCGCTGAGACGGTATCTACAACACAAACGTCTGAAGAACGAAAAGGAAATAAATTAAAATTAGTGGGTTTCAACAAAAACCATATCATAACCTCTACCAAAACCTGAGGACAGACCTCAGGACACAGGGCTGTTATTCAGACATTTCTCCTCCCTATCAGGCTGGACAGATTCCACACCACTCCATTCTGACGAGCTTGCGTTTTGGCTCAGCTCCAGTCTCCTAATATAAACCACCTGCTTCAGTGCTACACACACACACACACACACACACACACACACACACACACACACACACACACACACACTCTCCTTACTCATGTCCACACATTGTCCTCCATCAAACTGGCTGGATTACTCATGCCTGGTCAGGATGGCGGTCAAACGAATACACCAATACAGCTTTCAGTGGGAGCGCGCACTCAAAGCGGAGGTTTAAAGATTTCACGTAACATCAGTGTAAACAGGGTACAGTTGGTGAAATGGAAGCAACAGGAAATAAATAAGGAACTAGTTCACCTTATGAAAGTACCATTGGTTACCCGAGTCAGTTTGTGGTTTCTTTTTCCTATTAACTCGCACACATTTCGGTGTCCAGCCCACAATTCCTTTGGAGAGAGCCGAGCTCATAACCATCATACGTGCAGACATCATAGGAAGTTTTCATACTATCCTGCCAAATCTGCCAACATGTTCAATAAAACAGGGAATTCATCACAAGCAATGCACTTAACCTGATGGATGTGGTAATGCATATATTGAACTGCTGTATTCACTTCCCAACATGCAAATAGCTCCACTGTGGCTTGGGCATTACCAAGCTACTCATGCGTGTGAAGCAGTGTAGAGGCTACGTGCAGGAACTTGCGTGCGCAAGTTTGTACAACGCTGCCAGTGTGAGTAATCATGTGTGTGTGGGAAGTGATCATCCTGTTCCTCCTCACAGTTCAATTCATGTTGGTCAGATTAATTCAGTGACACGAACATGCAGCCTTTTCACAAATGGAGCAATTTAACAAAACTGCATCCTTTTTCCAACATCAGACTTATTAACGAAGAACCCACGTCACATCCTGGAAGACCAAACTTATTCTTTTATTCCATAAAAATTTATCATGGAAATTGTAAACCACTTGAATTCAGAGGTAGAGGTGTAGTCATTTAAATATTAATCTTTAGAAATTTAATGATCGGTGACTGAAATATGTGATTAAGTGAATTGACCATTTGTGTTTTTCTTTGAGTGATTCGACATGGAGTGTGTACGTGGCAGTAAGCACACGAGGTTCTCAAAGATGTTGCCGGTGCTATGAAGATATGAGTTACATCCAAGGCCATCCATGCTAACCAAATCTTCTTTTGTACGTCTCTTCCGCTCCTTGCTCCAACGGTAACTTTCCATTCCGTATGTGGCCATGTTTTATTAACAATGAGAAGTCCTTTGTTTTCTATGTACACAAATGTGCAAGTCTTGAGCAATAAGATTTGAGGAAAACTCCACTGAAAAATCTGAATCCACGACAGCGGCAAGGTACATCACAATTTTTACCTTAATGCAAGGCAATACCAGAGCAGGAAACCTGATAGCCAAGTTTTTTGATTAGGCAAATAATACACGATGGATCGTGACATTACTGAAAAATGATCAATAAGGGGATGCTGTGATCAGATACAGAGTAAAGTTACTGATACCTAGGGCTGGGCGATATAGATATTGTGATAAGCTGATTACGTGATGCACTTGTACAAATTATCTTTGGTATGTTGATCTATTTTATTTATTTATAAAATATTTGTAATAATTAAAAAAAGGTACTGAATGCATGCTGTTGATTTGACTTTTTTTTTAAACTTTATCACCTTTATTTTTTTGTAAGCATTAAAAAACAAGTATAGTCAAACTCAGTTTAACTTTTTTGGTGTTTATTTTATATATATATATTTTTTAGATATTTTTGTCTCCTCACCCAGCCCTACTGCTACCACTCAAGTTTATTTTCCTAGGACATGAGAGCTTGACACAAAGGGGCTTAATCCTTTTCCAATTCAGAAGTTTTACATTTCAACCACATTTTCAACTGCTTAATGTTGTGGAATGTATGAGAGACAAGCAAGTTCCTGTCATCACTTACGTTATAGCTGATATAAAACAATTAACACGCACACAAAAAAACCCCCCACAAAATGCAAAGTGCTCTGTCCTGAAGACTTCCAGGGATTGACAATTAAAATGTGCCGACACCCGAGACTCCACCATATCAACGATTACACATTTTTAATTGCGGTTACTATAGAAAAAAAAAGAAAAAAAAAAATGAACTAGTGTTAGAAAGTTGCTGTTACAGAAAAGTAAAAAAGTCAACAAATTCTGACCAATCAGATTTGAGACTCGGTGGTGCAACTGAATGACACCCCCTCCCCCCTTCACAAACACAGTATGAACTGGCCTTTACATCTTAAAATAAACAGCCAAGAAAATATTATCCCAAATAGGTTTAGTTAAAAGCCAGAGAAGCGTTAAACATGCTGGGAGAGTCGAGTATGACTGAGGAATTAATTGTTCTCTGTGAAAGACATACAACTGTAGTCCAACGCTCTTCACATCTGAAGATATTATAGGCAGTGTTTGAACCAACTTGAATCCAGCACACCTCTGACACACACCTCTAGACTGAGTCATGAACACCACAGTGTGTTTGAGAAACAGGCTTATACTGGAAATCAGGATAATGATCTCAGTAGCTGTACACTTGGCTTACTCAAATGCTTTCCCTGCTCCTCACAGCCACCTGGCACCAACACCAAAACCAGATTTCTCACAGGAAGTCCTCGTTACCAGGACAACAGTCATGACACCTGTATGCCTCAACTCAAAACACACCAGCACTTCCCTTACACCAGAACAACGAGACTGCTGTAGTTTTGGAGAACATCCATGTCTTCATTTGTCTCAAATTTAGCATTATTTAGCATATAAAATATGCTGCATGTTATACAAGTGCATCTCAAAATTTGAATATCGTGGAAGTTAATGTTTTTCCATAATTTAATTAAAAACGTAGAACTGTCATATTCTAGATTAATTACACGAAGTGAAATATTCCAAGCCTTTTTTTGTTTTAATCTTGATTACGGCTTACAGCTCATGGAAATTAAAAATCCAGTATCTCAAAATATTAGAATTAAGAATTTATAATACAGAAATGTCGACCTTCTGAAAAGTATGTTAATTTATGCTGAGGTGTTCCGGAAGCCCAGGTTGCTTTGATAGCGGCCTTCAGCTCGTCTGTATTGCTGGGTCTGGTGTCTCATAGATTCTCTATGGGGTTCAGGTCAGGCGAGTTGGCTGGTCAATCAAGCGCAGCAATACCATGGTCAGCAAAACAGTTACTAGTAATTTTGGCACTGTGGGCAGGTGCCAAGTCCTGCTGGAAAATGAAATCAGCATCTCCATAAAGCTTGTCAGCAGATGGAAACATGAAGTGCTCTAAAATCTCCAGGTAGTCGCTGCATTAACTCTCGACTTGAGAAAACACAGTGGACCAACACTAGCAGATGACATTGCACCCCAAATCATCACTGACTGTGGAGACTTCTCACTGGATTTCAAGCAGCCTGGATTCTGTGCCTCTCCACTCTTCCTCCAGACTCTGGGACCTTGATTTCTCTTCCGCCTGATTGTGGTTGTGTGTACTGAACCAAGCAGAGATTAAAGGCTCTTTTGGAAGTGTTTTGAGTTAATTAGCTGATTAGAGAGCTCTTCTCAGATTGACATTTCTGTATTATAAATTCTTTATTCTAATATTTTGAAATATAACGTTAACCACAATTAGACAGATAAAATAAAATCATAAAAAAAAACAGACAAGTCACCATTTTATGACATGAGCCCTTGCAACTGTAAGCTTCTACTCAATCTTCAATGTAGGTCATAAACAGGTCAGTCAAAATTGGCTGTTCCTTATAAACCAGAGATTACACACTACCTAATTTGAAAATGACTCATGATTCACAGTGCCAGCCAGAGGCAGAACGTTAGTTCATTCTAAGGCATTTTCCTACTAAGATTTTCCTCGTCACAGTCACCTTTGCCTGCTCATTTGGTTTAGACACCGATGTAGAGCTGTAGAGAGGTTTGGACACCTCTCTCATGATCATACAATCAGTTAGCTGATGTTTACATCACCTCAAATATTACATGGTTTAAACAGGATATAGATAAATCTAAATGTGCTGGAATTGATCAAAATAAGGGATTAAAAAACTTTTGATCTCCGGTCACGTCATACATGATATTCTCAGTAGCACTTCAGAACAAAACAGCAGTCGACTGCTTGCTTACTTTACTTCAGGGTAGTAGAAAGCCTGAGGAGAACGTGACAGAGCAACCAAGCTACCAAGACCCACTAACCTCCTGCATACATGACGGCCAACATGATGGAGGAGATCAACGACACCTCGCTGCTGGTGGCGTTGAAGATCACCTCGATCTCTTTGAAAAACACTGTGATTGATTTGGGGAAGGCGTAGGAGAAGCCTATGCTGATGAACGCTCCGACCACTACGGCCCAACCCCAACCACCTTCTGGAGGGGTGTACCCCACCGGCCCACCCGTCGCTGGAGGCATCGCGACACGTCCGCTTGCTCACAACAATCAGGTGCGGGAAAAACAGTCAGGTGAACGGCACTCACACACGGTCAGCCTGTGAGAGAGAAGAGTAAGAGAAATCGTTAGAGAACATTTTCACATCCATCGCAAACAACTAACCATTGACTATTTTTTTCTCTACAGCAAAACCTGACCTGATTTATTATACATGTTTATTTGATTGTGAGACTAGGATTGGACAGGCAAGCAGACTCCCATGGTAGATTGTCATTTGGTTGTAGTGTTATTTTAGCACAAGATATTGGCTAGTTATTTGACGGCTACAACCTTTGGCAGAAGCCTCATTCCACTGGACACTACAAACCCAAGCACCTGTGCGGATTTGGGTTGCCCCTTTTACCCAGGTACTATGCAAGCTTTAAGCTAAAAATAGAGCACTGACTGATCAGAGTCACACAGAAGTCCTGATTAATGCCAAATTCTTGTGCATTTCAGAGGCCAGCAACTTTAAAACAATTTTAGCTGTTTTAAAGGAAGTTGCATCCACAATATTTTCCTTTTCACTATTTAGCTTGATTTTTTCCCCCCTGTGATCCAAGTAAAATCCACCATATTCAAGTTAGGTCAGCTCCTAACGCACCTTATTCACTTTGCTTGAACCTTACATGGAATATTCCATAAAATTTATTTAAGTTTCCATATTTGGTTGGCCCACCTCCTTAATTTGAGAGGAACTTTATTACAAATTTTTTTAAAAATATATATATTTTACAAAGTTTAATATGAGCAGCATCCAGATAATGGAAATCTCAAAAAGTGACATTTTATATTGTAAACAAGGTGTACCTAGATCACGACAGGTGCATCTCCTGACTGTTTAACCACTCAGCACAGCATACTCAGCACATACTGTAACTCTTTAACCAGCGCTGACAGCTCATTAACTCCTACGGTCCTCGTGTGCATTGCACTGCACTGTATTGTGAGCATGAACGCTGTAAAGTGGTGTGGCCTGTCTACTGCAACACCAGGAATCATTACCTTGTTAATCGTGTGATTACAACATTACCTTTAAACAGCATGTTGGCTCATCCTGTACTCAACATTCAGACGTCATTAGACACACATGCATACACCTACAAACCCAGACCAAGTCTCTCACCATAAAAACACTTGCAGCTCCTCTGATTTGAGGTGAATACAGTCAGTATGGGACTTGTGACTGGAGAGATGCCAGAGGACATTACAGGGGGCAGTAAGCATATCGCTGCTCATTGAGCTTCAACAACCCAATTCACACAACGTATACCGATCACTCTAAATCGAGCTTTCTACATTCTCAGCGTTTCTGGGCCTGAACAGTGAAGCAATAGAGGTCATGGCTAAGCCTTTAGAAAAGGTCCATACGTTATACAGACACGGAGGGAAAATAGGTCTCTGGTGCTTTAATGAAACATGTCTGAGGATTCTCAACCAAGCTCTTAGCTCCCAGGATGCATCTCGCCTAAGCAGAAGCATGTGAATTAGCTGGTAAAAGTAAAAGCTCCCATTTGGTTTAGGCACGGATGTCGCAGGTGTCTGGCTTTTAAATCAAGCTTAAATAATCCAGCTAGTGACTATTTTCCCCTGACAGATACAAGGTGAGGTGACTGCATGTTGTGCCAGCAGGAGAGTTATAAGAGTTTATTACCCTTGGCTGTGTCAGTGTTTCCACATACCTGCGTGTTCCTGATTCGGAAAAGGTCATTCATGCATGCTAATTATTCAGGCTAATGAGGGGAGGAAAAAAAAAAAAAAAAACGAAACATTTTACAGTCAGCCAGAGGCATGTAATGTAGCAGACATTCAGATTCGTGGGACACGGAATGAGCAGTGTGCTATAGTTACAACATCAAGGTGCGTCACACCAACACAAAGCACATTATGTTTAAAAACACACACCAAATTAAAGTTTCTGTTTTGCAGAAATAAGGAGTAGGGCTTTTTCTTCTTTCTGGTTATTGAACCTACTTGTCCATTAAGCAACTATAATTAAAAAATGTCTGGACATAAAATCCTATCCAAGGGGCATGGGATACTGATTTTCCCCATCTTTGAACACTAAGGATATGATACCAAGGCCAATTACGTTCTTATATATATATATATAAAAAAGTGTTGCAGATAGTTTAAACTACTATCTTACTATAGTGCAGAATTCTCTAGGATTACCTACATGCAGAAACGATCAGTCATGCTTTTAAGCCTCCACTAACATATGCATTTGTATGTACAAGAGTACACATGACTTTTGACCTCCCCACTATAATAATCTCTTATTTAGCCATCATCAAACTGCACAAACATTCTCTGGCAGATCCTGTACGAATGTTTTAGGAATGTTTTGCTGTCTTTTGGAACGCACATTTCAGGACTCCACAATGCACAAGCAAGGCTTTTACAAAAATGAGCGCCAATAAAAAGATGACCAAGTGAGTGCAGCTTGTATGAGAAAAGCAGAATTTCAAAAAGGCCTTTAACTCTGCTAATCTACTTCATTTGAGAGCTATTTGGGGGAAAATAAAAATCAATCATGGTGAGATTTAAGAGTTCCCCAGGGCACTTTCTGGATGGTCAACTTTATTTCATTTAAGACGTAGCAAGCTATGCCAAGTAGACTAAATTTGGTGAACATTTATGACCATTCTTCACTATTAATTAGCGGTCGACTGGTTGCTAAAACTATCAGGTATCGGCAAAAATCCACACCAATAATTTTTTATGGTTGCGTATGTTGCTGAAGCAGCTGAAAAGAGTCCGCCCTCATTATACTGTACAAGAGAGGCCTCTAGAGGTGAAATAAAAGCTACCACAGAAACTTTGTTATGTTTAGTGTTTTTTGATGTCTCTATTTTTATTTGTAATTTTTGTCACTTTTTGGTTCAGTTTGGATGTACAGTGCCCTCCACCAATATTGGAACCCTTGGTAAATATGAGCAAAGAAGGCTGTGAAAAACTGTCTATTGTTGGACCTTTTGTTAAAAATATTCACAAAAATACTCTGCTCTCATGTATAAACAATTGCAAACAAAACCGGCTTATGAGGGGAAAAAAAAAAGTTTAGGTGTGCAGTAATTATTGGCACCCTATGAATTCATATGAGAAATACACTTGAAGTATATGCCCATTGATTTGAAACTTTTTTTTTTAGTACACCTGGGTGACTAGGAACAGGAAATTGAATTTTTGTGGAATTTGTGAATTTCTTTAACAGAAAGACAATTTTTCATGGAATTCTTTGCTCATATTTAACAAGTGTGCCAATTCATATGTGCCAATATTAGTGGAGAGCACTGTATTACTTATTTACTTTAATAATTTAATAGTTAATATATCATTAATAATTATTTCTTTTTAAAAAAAGTACAGTACATTCATCATGCAGCCAGTACTCTATTTTTGTAATACATTTATTTTTTTTACTTTGAGTGTTATGTTTTCATTTAGTATCAATTTTTAAAAACTACTGGTTGCTCAATCTGCCATCAGCAGGTACTGCCCAACTAAGTTATCAGTAAAATCCACTATCAGTCAACCCCTCCTATTAACATTACTCATCTAGCTGTAACTCCTAAAAAATTCCTGCAACAGTCAGTGTAGTTAGGATAACTAGATCAGCCAATCAGCCAATCATCATCATCATCATCATCATCATCATCATTCCCTGAATGGGCCTCAGAGAACAAAGCCACTTTCTTGCAGAAAAGCTGGCTCACCTATTGCATGGCTTCTAGTTACATGCATCCCATTTGTGCTGATCTGGACCAGCAGAGATTTCGCAAATATCCAAACAAGGCTGGAAGTCTCAGGAGATCTAGTAAAAGGATTCTTTCTTTCAGCTCCCCATGGTGCTCCCTGAAGACTTCCATGTGTTGAGACCACACCAAAGAATGTACTCAGCTGGTCAGTGGGATGCACCATTTCTCAAAAAACAGCAAGCCAGAGTGGGTGTAGGTGTCTAGTACCATGTAAATAAATCTAATGACCTTTCTCCCAGGCCTCAACTCCAACTGACACACATTAGCTAGGCGTTCCTCCCAACAATTAAATTTGAGCTCCACTGCAACATCGTGACCGGTTCTTCAGCACATTCTTAAGTCCTGCTGGGCAGAGGTCCAGGTTTCATCTACCACGAGGTGAGTCTAGGCTCAAACATGTGGCGTAGGGTTGATAAGGTTTCAATGACTTATGCAACGATAGGGTTGTTTAACGCGTGTTCAATTAGGACCAGTTTTAAAAAAGAAAAAAAAAAGAAAAAAAAACCCAGGCAGAGGAGTTTAGTTTTAAGAATATACATCTTGAAAGTATGGACTGTGTATAAAGTGTAAACCTCTATAGGTAGCCAAGTCCAATGCTATAAAGAAAGAATTAGGGTTGTGTGCCATGCTACTGCCAAGTTTCTCTCAGCGTAGCCAATAAACAGCACTAAATTAAAATGTAAGTGCACCAAGCCCAACTAAAGGGCAAAATTTGAATGTGTTTTTCTAGAGCTGCAACAACTAATCGATTATGAAAATCGTCGTTGACGAATCTCATTATCAATTAGTTCGCGCACGGCACCCACGGCACGGGGGTGATTTACTCATTACGTTACTTCGGTTCTGAAAACACTCGGAAAGTAAATACTACACTTGGGTCCCAAATGACACTTACACTGTGGACAGAGTACTTAACCATCTAGTGTGTGAATTTTAGAAAGGTAAGATCATCTCAAATATAACATTAGCGGGTTTTTACTAACCAGAAGCATAATCCACTTCCTAGTCAACGGCACTTGACGTCACACGCACGTAATGCGACACCGCTAGCTTTAGCCTCAGACTCACCGGCACTGACTTTCTTCATAAGTCAAAACATTATGATCAAAAGTAAAATAATATATCTAAAGGCAGTGAGTAACAGAAACCACAAGGTGCAGTGAAAGTGGGTTTTTATTATTAATTTAGGACTTGAGTTTAATTCAGTGCTTTTTGGGCATCCATAAAAAATAATTCTATCTATCGATCCAATTTAGTTTGTTTATACACACACACTTATGTATTTTTTTTATGGATTCACAAAAAGCACAGAATTAAACTACAGTCCAAAATTAATAATATATATTCGTGTGTGTTGGGATCTTTTCTGTTTTGGACAAACAGTTGTGTACAGTTTTAGTCTGAATTAAAATTTGTAACACTCAGTTTGTGGATTTTATTTTACATAAACAAACAAAAAGGCACTGAAAGTTTGTCCCATCCCATCTGATTAATCATATATATATATATATATATATATATATATAATAAATTAAAAAAAAAAAAACGGCCAACTAATCGATTATGGAAATAATCGTTAGATGCAGCCCTAGTTTTTTATTTATTTATTTATTTATTTACATATTCAATTTTGTAAACATGCCAGTTCAAATTCATTTCGATAGGCTGAGTGTTACAGCTGAACTAGGCTTGCATGGTCTTGTTCAATATTGATCATTTTAAACCCTGAGCTGAATCACACACAAGCAACCAGCTTCTGGCCACTCACTGAAACAAGCTAAAACAATTGCATTAATTCAATAACTGTCAAATGAATCACAAATCTAGTACGATTTCCTGACTAATTTAGTACCCCCTTAAACTAATCTGCGAAAACAGAAACCCCCACTCATGGATAACACTGAGGCAGCATTAAAAAGAAACCAATAGATAATCATATAAAGAAATTGTGTGCATCACATTTATTATTTAGCCTCTCTTACTGTTTGTCAGCCCATGCAGAATACACCACATTTCTGCAGTACTATAGCTCTCTCCTCTGGCTTGGGTTGCACCTCACAGGTCAGTATCTCAATTGGCACCCCAACATACAAGGCACGCTTGATTCACTTCCTGCAGTTGGTTCAAATCGCTTTTGAACTCCAGATGAAGACCACCTCACTCAGACACTTTTGGACCAGTTGTTCTTCAAGCGTTTAAATAGATTGTTATTTATTAAGGAACCTTTTTTCCTTTTAAAGAAACAGAACATGCCTGAAAGTTCTATAATGGAAACTTCCAGGACTATTTCCCCCAGTATGATTTATTAGGTATAATATGGAGAAAATTCTCATTCTCAGTATCCTGCTCCTCAGCTCCAGAGACATGACTGGGAGTGTGTGTGTGTCAGCAATGACGTGATTCAGTCTTAAATCTGCTGAGTACAGAACAGACGGGGTCCTCTCATGTTACTCACACCTAGACCCCTACCAGAGGGCACATCCAAATTAACAACATGGGGCAACAGTTACAACCAAATTACAAACCAAGTTACAACTACTATATTTCAATGTTTATGCAAGACGCACACAGCTAGATCTTTCGTTTGACACCATTTAGTTTTACAAACTAAAACTAACGTTAGCCTGATATTATATTAAATGTGGATTGCAATCGCCACAAATGATGAAAAGTTGACTCATTTTGCAAATTTCCTCAACTGGAAAATTATTTCAAAATATCTAACGTCATCAAGGGTTACCACGTCATCGGATTACGATATTAACAGTGTTTCCGAGGTCCAGTTCAGGATGCTGTATTTCTAATGACGCTGCATTAGAGTGAAAAAGTGGAAGCTAGAAAGAAATGACCGACGTTGCAACATCACAAGAGATGGAGAAAATGATGCGCTGTCACCTTTTAGATCACACCCTTTTAAAACATTCAATAAGGTACAGGGGTTTTCAATGGAATGCCTGCAATGATATTGGATAATTATAATGTTTGTTAACAGAAATAGCCATAAATGATCCATAGCTCCACGAGCTGATTGGGCAATGTTCAGGAAAAGAAACCCCACCTTGGGTGAGGTGGAGCATTTGTAAAAACATGCGCGTTGTACCAACTAACCAGATGTGAAAACATGTGCAACACTACAGTCGCAGAAACAGGAAGTCCGCACTTCCTGTTACGGTGATCAGCCTTTTTACATTAGTATTAACGCTTCCATCATAAATACAGTGTGAGCGAATTAAGATACATGAGAAGCACCCAGACTGTCCATCAAGCAAAGGGCAACTTGAGAAAGGAGGCTAAAAATGTACTTCCTACTTAGGTTCATAAGAGGTCATACACAACATTTGCCTTTACTCCTGTAATTCAGTCAAAGAATAAGGCACAGTTTATTTAATAATAGTAAAACTAGAATAAATGAAAAAACAAACAAAAAGGCGTGGCTAAAGATAAAAAAAAAAAGAATGTATTTAAGCCCTTCAACAGCCTCATTTGAGTCGATTACATTCGCAGTGATGCACCTTACTCCATTATAGGAGTTTCTACACACCTCATTTCCTGCAGCAGTTCCTCAGAACATCACAGACAACCGACACAGCCAGTATACCAGACCAGTCTCCTTCACGAGTCAATCCTTCAAAAAACACGTGACATGACTAATGGCCCCACAGCTGGAAATGTCAGCTCCTGACACACCGCACTTTGCCATGTGAGCAGAGCGCAAACAAGTCAACACTGCACCTGCAATGTTATGCAACCTGTCATGTTAGATTTACATCTAAGCATAAGAAGCAGCACAGTTCAATTACAGGGCTTCTCGATTTTGACTGTCTATGTGTACGAAATAACCTGAAACCAACTTGACCAACACTTATTCACGCGTATAGCAGTTCCTTCGGGATTTTGTAAATCACAGAAATGAAAGCAAAAAAAAAAAAAAAAAAAAGCAAACTACACAATATTCGGAGGAGCCTGAGGCACATCATGCGACATCACAACACATTGTCAAAAGCCTCTTCAATTCACGCATGCCAACACAAGTACAGCTAAAAAGGTCTCATTTACCAACAAACACCACTGCAAAACAATTTCGTGCAATAGCATTTTTTCCAATTCAAGTAGGTTTCTTACTTTTGTGTATTTGTCCCTCTAAAAATCACAAAAAAAAACCAAACAACCAACAACAAAAAAAAAAACGGACATTGTCCCAAAGCAGCTTCACAGAAATATATAAATTCACGACATAGATTTTAAATGTATGATTTCATCCCTGTACAGGCTGGTGTAGACTGGCACAGCTGATTTACATTTAGTGACACCCACAAAACCTCAAAAGATACAAACAAAATGACTAAATGGTGAAAGAGCACCCCCTAACCATGTCCTGCGCCAAATCTTCCAGTAATGCAGCTAAGCCAATGCAGTGTGTCCGTAACTCTTTTCACACACTAACTCGGCCCAATTCATCAGTTTGAAGCTCATCAAGCAGGGTCTACACTGGCGGGTCTTCTTAAACAAATTTACACAAACTCTCGATTGGACACGGATATTTTTACAAATGGAGCCAACCTGACTAAAACCTCAATACCAAGCTTTAAGTAAAAGCTTTTGCAAGCAATCTATGAAAACATTTTTTTACAAATGAGACCGAAAAATGTTATTTCTTTTAGGAACGGTCAAGTAGTATAGCTATTAACCAAATAACATTCGTCACCTGGGTGGTAGCATTGCTATTATTCAAAATTGTAAAAAAAAATAATAATCAAAAGTTAAATTAAAAGTTAAATTCTCTCATCAACATAGAAGTGATGCTAATAGCCATAATGTTTTCTTCACACACACACACAAAATATGGTCTTTAATCAATCATTTATCAGACCTCTTGTGAGTTGGGAATCAAAAGTGACTCGAGATTTCTGCCTTTTAAACAAGTCAGTTTAAAAGTAAATATTTATTTGGGAGCTTTGTGTACATAATACTGTTCTTTCTTGAGCTGCTGCTCAGCGTCTCGGATGTACACTCTGCACAAATGTGAAGAAAAAAAAAAACAACGAAAAAAAACACCACACTGGCTAACTGTTTACATGCAGTGAATAATCTGATCATTTGGCTGAACTGCAGGTGTCATTTCTCAATCTGATTCATTTTGTAATACTATTTAAAAGATATTATGGCATATAGTGTACATGATCAACTGAATGATCTGTTTAACTGATTAAATGATCAGATTGTTATTGTACATGCGCAACAATGGTCTGAAAAACTAAGAGCTTGTTTGGAAACTATTCTTATTCTTTAATGGCACACTGTACTGAATTATATTCAAACAATGTTCAGGAAGTTTGAGAGAGAGATTTAACACAAGGTCATAGAATGTTCTCTTAACATGGACAATGAGCATTAGCAGGCCAAAAATGGTATTGCACTCAGGAGGCCATCCCAACCTCCCTCTCCCTTTCACACACATACAAACAAAGCCACCTCCATTCTCATTTGAATTTCTTTTCTTATCCACCTCGAATACAAAACGTCTCTCCTCGCCTCCCTCCTCTCTTATTGCCCCTTCATGCTTTCCTCCTTCCATCGCTTCCCATCACGCTAACTGCCTCTTTCCCTTCACCCCATCTCTATTTCACACTCTCCCCAACACCCATGCAGCCACAGATGTCCCAAGCTCTGTAGACTGTTATTCGTAGTTACTCATATGCTGGAAAAAAAAAAAAAAAAAAAAAAAAAAATCCCGAATTCACAGAATACTGACATCAAAAATAGACCACCCTCACATCCAGCTCTTTCATTCCACATCGTTGATATAGCAAAGATCACTACCTCTAAAGTGACCTCTTATGATCTGCGGCTTATGACCTCTGGCACACACAGTGCTAACAATAGCCTAAACTTTCCATTCACCTGACATCAGCCTCACTGTCACGGCACAACATGGTGTTCTGCCATGGCAGTGGTTACAACACAATAGTCTGCTTCTTTCAGGTGGATACAAACAGAAATGGTCTGAGGAGTGTATTCATATTAAAGCAATTCACGGGCACAAATCGAGAAAATCAACAAACTAAAGCAGAGATAAACGAAACAATCAAAATATAAGTACTTCTGAGAAATACAGCACTAGCTAATTCATTCAGAAGTCCATCCCACTATAGAGGGGTGCTGAAGAGCAACTGACATGTAGCACTGCTGCTCTGCTGAAAAGTCAAAAATCTACTTCAGTGCGCTTCTCTAAGCAGGCTTTCAAACTGGCAGTTTAGTTCGAAACAGATCACAGTTTGCACGAAAAATTAATAAAGTGAAAGCTCTCATGCGGACTAGAAAGTGCATGGTGGTACAGAACCCGAGACTACCTGAAGGAGGTGGTCCGAGTTTGGCTGCATTGCAACGGTGCCGCGATTCGTCAGCGTGAACACAACTCGTACTCGGGTCCGCGCTTGTTCAGGAAGTAAAAGTAACCGGCGCATGGGTTTTAGCCAATGACGACGGCATTAGTTTCCTGCTATGCATAATAGCACCGAAGTAATCAAAAAACAATTTTTTAAAATAAATAAATAAATAAATAAATAAATAAATAAATAAATATTTTTAATGGTGAGTCAAGTTGTGTTCTCCATGCACATTTGTGATGCAAGATGAACGTGAGCACACCAGGGCTCGATACAATCCAGCGAGTCTAAATCCAGACCAACGCTGCGGGGGGCGCTGGAAACAATCACACTGATTCAGACCTCAGCAAACATGCCCAGTGTGAAAACCACCTAAATGGTCATTACTGATGGAAACTAGGCTTGACAAGAGTATTGGGATTCGCGAATCGACTCAATCTGCTGTAATGGCTATTAAATTTCAAAATGACCATTTTAAAGGGTCACCATCACAGAAATCCGAAATAGATTCACGAACATAAGCCTACTTGTGTTTCAGGAGGGTAGCTCCACCCAGTTACACTGAAGACTCATTGCAGGATTACTGTAGAGAAAATTATTTACAGCATATTAAAATTTAAAATCAAAGTGAAAAAGGAAAAAAAAAAAAATGCATCTAGAGAGTCCACTCATTAAGCAACAACTATTTAAATGGTTTAATTTTGCTTGTATTTTCTCATTTGTAAGTCACATTGGATAAAAGCGTCTGCTAAATGAATAAATGTAACTAATTTGCATTTAATGTTATAAATAAATATAAGCATGGAAATAATGTCTTTATACCTGCAAGTATTCATAGCCTATAGCTCTTTTGGCAGTCAGATTTGTTCTGTTCTGCATGCAGAAGGGGGCGGATAGCACTTCCCTCAGTGTGTGAAGCAGCATGAACAGCCAATCAAAAAGATGCACTTGGTTGGCTTCATGCATCTGAGTGGAAGCAAGTGAAACCTTCGCTCTCCCCGGTTGCTAGCCGTCGTATACAAGAAACCTAACTGATGGGTTGGAATTTGCACTGATCAGTTTCGGTGTAAAACGGTCCAATTGTGTTTCCCATATAATAATATTAATAATAATAATAATAATAATAATAATAATAATAAACAATAATAATAACACCACCACCACCAACAACAACATCCTTAGATTTATGTAGCACTTTCCTATATAGGGGAAATCTCAAGGACCTCATCCACCTGGATGATGCGACGGCAGCCATAGTTCGCCAGAACACCCACCACTCACCAGCTATTGGTGAGGAGGAGTGTGATTTAGCCAAATCAGGGATCGAGACTATTAGGGGACCATGATGGATAAGGGCCAATGGAGGAATTTCACCAGGACACGGGTGTTATACCCTTACTATTCATGAGAAGGGTCCTGGGATTTTTAACATCTCCTCTGAAAGACGGTGCTGTTTTTACAGTATAGTGTCCCTGTCACTATACTGGGGCATAAGGGGACACACAGACCACATGGTGAGCACCCCCTGCTGGTCTCCTTAATACCACTTCCTGCAGCAACCTTAGTTTCTCCAGGTCTCCCATCCAGGTTCTGGCCAGGCTCAATCCTGCTTTAGCTTCAGCGGGAAACCAGGCGAGAGCTGTAGGGTGATTTGGTTCTGGCCATATATGTATCTCAAACACAACCCCACACCCACTATATGGAAGGTAAGTCAAAATCAGCTAGCTTACTAACTTTTGCTAACCATAGCTGTATCCCAAATGACATTCTATACACTAACATGTAGTGTATGAATTTTAGAAGGGTAGTATCATCTCAAATGGAACAGTACATTTTTTTAACTAACTGGTTATGGCAGTTGATGGCACACGATGTCTCACACGTAATGTTGACACCGCTAGTGTTAGCAGAATACCAGTGTCCGTTTCTGGCTTCCCCTCTTCCGCTACGTAAGCAAAGCTACGACCCTTCAGTGCATGAAGTTTCCAACACACCACGTTCGTTTTTTCCATTTGAATCAGTACACATATTCTTGTTGGAGTTTTCGGTCTGAACACACTACTCACACTATATGACAAAACGGTGTAGAATGGTGCATGAGTGCACGATTTGGGACGCAGCTACCGCACTGCTTCCTGATGTAATAGACTTCCCAGATGACCAATAACATAACTAGCTACCCAACATGGCTATGAAGCAGCATGACAGGAAGACCTGCTACATTACTTCTTGTTGAAGATGTGTTATAGGTAGTGAAGTGCATTAGGGCAGTTGATTATCAGTACAAGTGAAAAGTAATCTTCTTAATGAACCACAGACACAGTAACATTGATGCAGTCACCTAGTTGGTGCCCAAAATGTCACCATTTTGGGGGGGGGGGTGGTGGGGGGGGGGTGTAAAGGAGAAAAGTACATATGAAGACTGGATTGGAAAACTCTGCACTATCCTTTATTTGCTTAACCCTTCGAACACCAATTGGAGAAACACATGAACTTTGTCCGAGTGGCATAGAGAAAAGGTGTTGGCCTTGCTGTGCATTGCGAGGTTAATAACAACTGGATTAGCTTTAAGGGCAGCTTCCTGATCTAAAAAAGTATAACAAGCCGTATTCACTACACTCCATAAATGATCACTTAATTATGAGAAAAACCCTTTTATGAGGTGTCAGATTTTACACTAGACCAGTTCAGCAGGCATAGCAATAAATACCCAATAATTCCTTATGAATCTCCACCCAATGATGTGACATTTTATAGTTGTGGGCATAACTACACTCGGGCACAATACAAGTTCAAGCTTTGGGAAGACATCAAATAAGTAAAAAGATGACTGAACTGAGTTCCACTGACTTTTTCCAACCCCCCCAAACAAAAGAAAAAGAAGAAACTTGCTTCAAGAATCTTGGGAAATAGCACCAACTCGAGATTTCATCACGCCAATTGTCTCATGTTCACTAGGTTTTAGGTTTGAATGTTTAACTTCTTGACCATTTTTCTTGTGTATTTTTCCATCCAATTGTGATGGCAGCAACGGTGAGTAGCAACAAATCACATGCTGAACTACTGACATTTACAACAGCATGATGATGGTGATGCATTAATATTTAAAAATCCATTTGTATGCTTCAGAAGTAATACCATTTACATTAAAGATTGAAATAGAGCATGTATGTCTCATTCCATCTTAAAATTTGAGGCCATTATTTAACATGTTCAAATTCTTTCTTCAATTGAAACTGATTGACAGGAACATAGAATAATAGCTTAGACTATCAAAAAAGTTAAACTTAGTTGAGGAACTATTCAATTCAACAAAAATAAAGAACAATAATAATAACTTGCCACAGCCATACTTATGGTATCATTTAGTCAGGTTCTGAGACCTGCTATGTAGTGAGCATAAGTAATGAATAAAAGGCCAGTGGGATTTCAGGACACATTACACAGCATTCACATTGAAAACAAAATCCACATGAATTGACTTTTTAATTAAATCGGATGGAAAAGGATGCAGGATGTGAAGTCATTTCTGGTAGCGGTTAAGTTCACATCCACCACCTATACATTTGCGTCATCTTGAGTTCAACTAATAAACTTTATTCCTACCAACCCAACAATCTTGTAGGAAAACAAGTGCAGGGTTGGATCACATCTTTCTGCAAGATGCAACATGGAGGAACTGCTGATTATTACCATTGCACTCTTCTGTCCGTCACCAACATAACGTCTTATCACTCAGAAGCAAACTAACTAGTTGGCCAACGTTAGCCATTCCATGAAGCACCACTTTAACTCCAGAAACATATCACACCAGGCCTACAGATAAGCGAAGTCTGAGAGGCGAAATTTAGGTATGACCACTCATTTAGCATTTACATTACTAATGGGTTCATCTTTTCCCTGACCCCCTGCAGCTGGATCAAAAACCTCCAAAACCCTGCTCGCCATTTCCTGCATCATGCGGACTGGGACTATACCTGGATGGGGTCTAGAGATGTGCTAGAGAAAACCAAAAATATAAAACACAAACTAATTTAAAGCTGATGACTTAAAGCACCGTGAGGTGTGCGAGACAGCCAGTGTTTCATGTTCAACTTATTTTTAATTGTTAGTGCAGTCTCCTTATAATGAGATTACCTAAAATGGTGGAAGTGGTAGCTCAGTGGTTAAGGTTTTGGGTAAGTGAATTGGAAGGTTGTGAGTTCAAGTCCCAGAATGGCCACATTGAACAAGCCCCTCAATGTTATTGAGACCCTCAGGGGTTATGAGGCAAGCTTCATCCCTCTACCTGCATCTCAATTAGAAGTCACTTTGTGTTTAAAAAGTCAGCCAAATGAGTAAATACAATGGAGGCTCATTCTTGAGCTGAAGGGAATGAGAAGGAAATTTAATGCCTACAGCATTAACCTCAAACACTTACTGAAAAGAAATAAATACGGGCTGCATGACGAATTAGGACACATTCACACACAAAGTTCACCTTGTAAGGGCAAAGTTAGAGCAAGGTTCTACCGCTAAGCTAGAGGAGACGGTGAGACAGGATATAAACTGTAACTTATTTTACTTCTTTGAAAGTTCGTTACCACGAAGGTCATGAACACCACGGTGCTGCACAAACACACAATCCGGGTTTGAGCACGTGAGCCACTCGTGCACACACGAGAAGAGGCTCGCGGGAGAATTTAATGACCTCACATCTGTTTAACGGCGTTAACATCCACTCAGTTCCGCAAGCACAAGAAATTAGCCACGTTGCTAAATTAGCTAGCTACCAACAATACATCTGACCCCGTATGATGGCTAATTAGGACATGCGTACTGCGGCGTCTAATGAGAGACACATAAGGGGTATATTTCGTCACTGGTTAAATAAATGTGCCCAGATACACAGCTAGAGGTTAAATATAATGGGGAATTAAGAGAAAAAACATCGACCCATTCATAGAAGTAGTGCCGCCTGTACAAAGAAGACGCGAATGATGCTGAGCGCTAACGCTAACTAAACTGGTCGGTTAGATAGCTAATCAAAAAGCAGGCTGTTTCTCAGTGATAAATCTCACTCACCTGTTTGTTGAGTCACTACTGCCTGTAACGGTTCATCGGAGCCCCCGACAGACCGCGCGTGCTCGCCTCCGGGTGGACGTGTACATAGGTATGCAGGAGCCAAGCGCTTTCACACTGGAGGATTGGCCTGTGCGCATGCGCACTACTCGCGCCACTTTACTCGAGTGTCCAATTACAACAGCCGGCCTTTTTGAACTTCCACAATTTAACTTTGAATTAATCTGACTTTTAAACGACTTTTATGGGTTCACCGAGAGCAACGGATTTACCCAACCCTGGTCTTGCGTCACTGACAGAAGTAATACTGGGTAATACTGATTTAAAGCCCAGTTCCTTGAAAAGCTTTCCTCTGGGATCCGTTCGTTTACTTTTTAACTGTTGTTTTTTAAGACCTCTGTGACTAGTAGCTATTACAAGTGCAAGACTCAGAGTACAGAACATTTCATTCCAAGTTTCTACTTTTCTTTTACAAACTTTGTGTACACTAAGAAACATTGGATTATTATTATTTTTTTTAACCCTGCAGCTGGTTAAATATAGGACAGAACACATTTGGGGTTAAATTAGCCCAGCAAGTTGGATCGTTAATTTGAACCCAACAAATGGGTTGTTTTTCATTCCAAAGTATAGTTTCATTTTTTACAAAAACGCTGGGTTAATTTTTATTTCATAAATCAATGGGTCAATATTTTCAGGGTTATTTTTACCCTTTGAAAATGTCAAATATACCACATATAAACAAATGTCAGCATGGTATCTCCTTTATTATTATTATTATTATTTTTACATACGAAGGTGTTTAGAAATGTATTGCAGAGCTGATAAAGTGATGTTTATATTTAGACTTTGGAGTAAATGACTCCACTAAATCATATATTTAAGACAAAAACATCAGATTTTGTTCAAAGTTGAAACATCCAAAACATCCAAAAAACTGACTAACCACCTTATGATCCATTGGGAATTACAAACAAGTCAAAGCTAACAAAGATTGTGGTGCATTTAGTGTCATGTAAACTGGACGGTTATCGCACATTTTTGCTTTTTCTAGTGTACAGTAATGGTTTTATGGATAAATATATTGATAAGAATCTTCACTCAATTATGTGTTAATTTTTAACACACCTCTGTGTCTAGTTAAAGACAACACATTTTGTGTTACTTTTAACACAATCAGTGTGCTAGTATATTTAACATATGCTGTGTGTTAAACAGTTCCACACAAATGTGTTAAAAATAACACAAATACCACAGAGATGTGTTTATACTCCCCCCTACAATTATACTAAAATTCAATTTGTATGCTAAAATTCTACAAAAAGCTATTAAAATAAACAAACAATTGCATGAAATGCATTGCATGAGCTAGCTAAGTTCTGTTAGCCACTGACTGTCTGCAACTGTTAAACAACATTAACATTCACCAAATACATGAAGAAACAAGATGGCCCTAACCCATCCTCCTTATGCTAATTATTACAGCTTGCCTTGTCCAAAAGACTTGCTAAATGTAGTTACCGTTAGCTCACTGTCTGTATTACATCATGGTGAACGGCTGTAATGCTAGGTTTTCATTAACTATCAAAAATGGAATGGGAATAGCTAACATTACTGTGAGCTGTATGCTAAAGTAATGTTATTAACTCAGGGTTAATATCACTCACCCCTACTGGTGATGGCATCCAGCTAGCTAACCCTAACTAGCCTCAGATAAGATACAGACTCGGAGAATTATACAATAACCTCAGTCCATATTTCACAGCCAATATAAACACAAAACTACCGGAAACTGAGAAAAGAACCCAATTAAATGACCCAAAAAGCTTAACCCAACTTTTGGGTAGAAAAAAATAAGCCAATATTTTTAAAGTGTAGTTAAACATATCTTCTTTTTCATTACTACACTAATGAAAATCCCAGAACATCAGAATACTATAAGAAAAGTATATGATGATAATTAAACATGTTGTCCACCTTAATGCAGTGGTTCTCAAAGTGGGGCCTGGGGACCCCCATGGGTCTGTTAAACATAGTGGTAGTGGTAGTAGTAATAAATTAAATTATTTATTTTAAACCCTGATGAAATCACAACACAGTTTCATTAATATTTAAAGTTATTAGCCCACCACTTGACTGGTATCTTGAAGTTAATAGGTTTAATCCACACCTTCATCTATCCATTTTCTGTACCATGTATCCTACACAGGGTTGAGGGAACCTGGAGCCCATCCCAGGGACCTTGGGGCAGAAGGCAGAGGACACCCAGGATGGGGTGTCAACCCATCGCAGGGCACAATCACACTCACATTCACAATCTACAGACAATTTATAGATGACAATCAGCCTACAATGCATGTCTTTGGACTTGGGGAGGAAACCAGAGTACCTGGAGGAAACCCTGAAAGCGCAGGGAGAACATGCAAGCTCTGTGCACAGAGGGTAGAAGCAGGTTCAACCCTGGAGGTGTGAAGCAAGCGTGCTAACCACTAAGATCCATGGCTTCCATTTCCCATAAATAGGCAAAATACACTCCCTGGTCACTTTAATGGGAACATCTGTACACCTGCTCATATATGCAGTTATCCAATCAACTAAATCATTCAGATACAGGTCAAAAGCTTCAGGTAATGTTCACATCAAACATCAGACTGTGGAAAAAGTGTGATTTCTGTGACATTAACTGTGGCATGGTTGTTGATGTCAGATGGGCTGTTATGAGTATGTCAGAAACTGCTGATCCTGCTGGGATTTCACTGGGAAACTGGAATTTTCACACATAACAGTCTCTAGAGTTTACTCAGAATGGTGCCAAAAACAAAAAATGTTGAGTGAGTGACAGTTCTGTGGGAGAAAACACCGGTTGCGTCTGAAATCGTTTACTACCCTATTACTCCGTAGGCGAAAAGCAGTACGCCAGAGAAGTAGTATGTCTGAATTCTCAGTAGGAAAGAAACAGTAGGTGAGAAATACCCGGATGGTGTCCTTCTTCCCGTGAGATTTTGCACGACACTATGCAAGTCAAACAATCCCATAATGCAACGGGACTGGTGCGGACAAGCTCAGAAAAAAAGAAGACAGCACGTTGGCTCTTTTTAAGTATTAAACCTTGGTTAAACAGGACTTGTTTAACTGTACCTGAATAAATTGTTAACTTGTTGGTTTAAACAAGAAAACAGTTGTCATTGCATTTGAAACATTTTTTGTGAGCATCTGCATATAAACAAGACAACAGAGAACAAAAGAACAGACTATGGAACAGAACAGAAAAGAAAGTGTGTGTAGAGAGAGAGGGAGGGTTTGTTTGTGTTAGTGTGTGTGTGTGTGTGTGTGTGTGTGTGTGTGTGTGTGTGTGTGTGTGTGTATGTGTGTCCTGCCTCCCTCAACACACTTGCTTCTTCCCCCTCTCTAGGACTGAGCCACTAAAAAAGTGAGCAGTTGTTGGGTCAGCATTCAGACCAATGACTCGTGACCTCATTATACGTGATATAAACAAATTATTAAAATTACATATATTCATTAACATTTAACAGTAATGGAGGAAAGCCACAGAATGTAATGAAGTAAAATTACATTTCTGTGATTAAAAATGAACTTGAGTAAGAGTATAAGTATGGCAGTTAAACCTACTCTTAAAAGTAAATTTTGTTTTTCAAAAAATTACTCAAGTAAATGTAACAAAGTAAATGTAGCACGTTACTATCCACCTCTGGTCATGGTAGATACAAACACTGGGCCTGAGGAAAGAATACACACTGGAGAGGATGCCAGTCCATCGCAGGGGACCATGCACACACATTTACACCTAGGGGACATTTTGCATAGTTGTGACATGGGCAATATGATATACAGTGGTGCTTGAAAAGTTTGTGAACCCTTTAGAATTTTCTATATATCTGCATAAATATAACCTAAAACATCATCATTCCTAAAAGTAGAAAAAGAGAACCCAATTAAATAAATGAGAAAAAAATATTATACATAGTCATTTATTATTTACATGTATAACTTTTATGTGATATTGAATCATTTTTCTCAATAAATAAAGCACCAAGTATAGTATTTTCATCTCATTTGTTTAATTAGGCTCTCTTTATCTCTTTCTATAAAAACACTGATCATGTTTTAGGTCATACTTATGCAGAAATGTAGAAAATTGTAAAGGGTTTAAAAACTTTCAAACACCACTGTAGTATTGTGGGTATTGTCTGACCAACTCCATTGTTACTCACTGCTACTTACTCCTTCAACATTAAAATGTTTCTGTATTAATTATTCTATTTTAGAACATTATATGAAATATGTTTTTTATATGTCACTACTGTTTTGTTGCCACTTTATATTTTGTTAGAAAATCATTATTAAAAAAATGTTTTCAGGTATTGTGATATAACATGTTTACCATATTGCTTGCATGTAATCTGTAATGATAATATATTATGTGAAACTGGTGGCCAAGGCAATAGGCAAAGGAAGGTAATCCAGGGCATTGATGGAAGTTGCAATATTATATTATAGTCAGTATAATGATGGGTGTGGAATCCATAACTACCAAAGAAACATAAAACCTTATGGCAATAGAAGTAAATCATTGGGCAATGGTGTCATCATGCTTAAAGGCACTATAAACCCAGTATAATCCCTTGCTGAAACTGAGATTTAACACCATCTGTAGAATTCCAGTTATTTGATTATTCTCAATGAATGACAAGTATTTTATTTTCACTTGTTGATACTTCAGTGTATAACAGACTATCTCAATTTTGACCATTTTTATTCTTTCATTAACTGATTCTTAATCTAAACGATGACTCAGATTTGGTTGGACAACTACTGAGCTAAACAAACATGAAAAATAAATTATAATGAAATATTTGAATTAAAAACTTCACAAAACACAAGTGCACCCCTTAATGCTTATAAAATTTTTATATACACTACCCATCAAAATGTAGACACACTCATTCTTTATTTTTATTTCCCCTCCCCCAGACTTTTAGAATAATAATAAAGGCATCAAAACTCTGGAATAACCCAAATGGAACTATGGGAATTATGTTGTGATAAAAAAAAATCCAAAATAAACCAAAATAATTTAGTATTTTAGCATCTTCAAAGTAGATACATTTCCAGAAATGTATTCTTGGCATTTACTTAACCAATTTCTTGAGGAATCCCCCGAGATGCTTTTTAAACAGTATTAAAGGAGTTCCCACCTATGCTAGACACTTATTGGCTGCTTTTCAGAAAAGTCATCCATTAAAAAAATAATGAAAAATAATTTCTTTCCAATGAAAGAAATGCATTGAAATGTTGGCACAATTATATTTTTGTCTATAACACCGATTTCAAACATTTAATCATAGACCTTCAGATCAAAAGATTTTTAAGATCACGAGAAACATGATCTTAACAATATGAATTAGTCTCTAGGTCTCCCACACCCAAGCATAAATTATGCTACTTATCCCACAAGTGTGTAGCCTCATCCCAAATACTGTAGTAAGTAAGTAGCTTAACTGGGTTTGGGAGACAATTACAGCTAAAGACTGTTGTAATTACCATTATTTAAAGCAATTCCCCATTAACGTGTTAGTCTCTCTCTTACTCTCTTTCTTTTTTGTGGTATAGCAAATGATTAATGAGTTTTGGGTTATGAGCATGGGGGGGGGGGGGGGGGGGGGGCACTGTGGCTTACAGTGGCTTACAGTAGTGGTTAGCACGTTTGCCTCACACCTCCAGGGTCGAGGGTTTGATTTCCGCTGTGGCCCTGTGTGTGCGGAGCTTGCATTTTCTCCCCATGCTTCAGGGGTTTCCTCTGGGTACTCCGGTTCCCCCCCACATTTATTGTAGGCAGATTGACATGTCCAAAAAGTGTCAGTAGTCTATGAAAGGGTTTGTGAATGTGTGTGTGATTGTGCCCTGCAGTGGATCCAGGGTGTCTCCTGCCCTCTGCCCCCTGCCCCCTGGAATAGACTCCAGGTTCCCTGCGACCCAGTAAGGATAAGCCGTATAGAAAATGAATGGATGGATGGGTTATGAGCATGTGTTTCTGTAAGGGGAACACAGGAGGATACTTAATAAAAGAAGATTATTGAAAGAAAATATATTTAGAAACTGAATTATGGAATCATGATGATAGAAAACATGGCATTAGAATATGATTATAATATACAATTAAATAAAGCTCTGATCTCATCTCATGCCACATGGCGCACATCTGTTTGTCTTGTTGAGGAAGTGCTGAAACAGGAAGTGTGTTAAGAATGTGAAGAGTTGCACATTCTCCAAAAAACTTTATAACGACAGTATAGCAGCATAAAAAGTGTTTAGATGGGTTGCATTATTTGTTGATTTTTGAAACACTGAGCTTTGAAACATTGTATTACTGATTAATTAAATGTGTTAGATATTACACCCTTACAATGATCTGTGATAAAATGCTTTAGTAATACTAGTAAGCAGGGGTGGAAATACTTGAGTAATTCTATTTTGTTACTATATTTAAATATTATTTTGGCTTATTTATAAATCTAATTCCTACATTTATTTAGAGCTTCAAAGCACTTGTTATAAATCTCGAAGCTCTCTTCTTCTCTCATTCAGTCAGTGACTATATGTATACTTGTATATCAATTGAATGGGCTCAATTTAGCATCTAGTCATTTCAGTTAATCGTGCAATTAACACTGTATAAAAACACTGTCAAAGGTCTGTAGTGACCTTTTCCTGCCACACAATCTAGTTAGCACTACAGCTATCCATGTACAACTAAAGATGGGTAAGCCACCAGACTGCAGTTTAGAACTTCAGGATAAGCACCTCTGGTCCTACCTCATTAAAAAAATTCAATATGGTGGAGTGAGCAGACTCAAATAAAATGGAGTGCCTCCTTTGCAACCATAGAACACATGAACTCCATCTATAGCCCTCTTCGGATGTGATTAGTTTTTAGGACATATGGCTGTAAAGTAATTGTTCCTGCGGACATCTGTGATATTTATCGTCAATTTGCACGGTATAAGCAATTTCTGTAGAAATCGCAGAGATGGGCATGTCTTCATTGACTCATCACAGGAAGCCTGTGCGTCGTATATAACATGGTGCTGCACCTCAGTGTTTGAAAATACATCATGGCACTGGCGAAGCAGAAGAAAAGCTGCAACTGGACGAGAGTTGAAACTTTGTTTCATTTAAGTTTGGGCAGAACGATGTTATCAAACATTCTTTGACCAAATGATACATAATCATTCCATTTGGGAGGAGATTTTTCAGGAAGTTTGCGATAAATGTCCCTTTGTCAAAAGAAAAAGCGTTTGGCGACTGGAACTGACTACCTAAAAAGAAAATACAGAGAGTGCATTCGCATAGGATTAGTTATTTTTACAGGCCGTTTTATGGAAGGTAAAAGACTCTGTAATCTTCACTGGCTTGGGAACGTACAGTCCAGGAAAAGTCCAGAGTAACACCCGACATGACCAGTTCGCACACGGTTAAAATCACAGAGAAGCTCTGGTAATCATAATCCCACCTCCCCATATAAATCTAGTCCTGCCCAAATAGCCCTTGATTTGAAAAAGGGGTACGGTTTGCTAATTTGCTCACAATAAATAAATAACTGACTGTTTTATTTGCTAATCCCAGGTTAGACTAGCACCGATTCGAGTAGCTAACATAATTCCAGCTAATGAAATTTTACTTCTGTAACATTAGTCATGCATAAAAGTAGCACACTTGCAGAGATTGCATGACATTTTCAGGAAAAGCAGCGTAGTTGCTTTAAAATCGAAATCACGAACGGTTTTAAAAGCAATAAAAGTTACTTTTACATAATAGAAACATGATTTTCCTTTAGCTTGAGTACATTTTTTGGCTGAATTCTTCCACTTTTAACTGAGCTTTGAACACATTAGCTATACTTTCAGAACTGTATAATTTCTTAGTACTTTTTCTGCCCCTGATAGTAAGTCTCCATTACTGGTAAACCAAGAATTTCATAATTCAATCAGTACTTGTGTAATAAGAGCACTTGTGCAATGTGGGCAGCAGCATATTCAGCGCATAACTTAGTGCAAGTTATAACACATATAACAGCTCAGGAAATCGGCTACTTAATGCCAATTGAGAGCAGGTTTGTGATTCTGATTGAGTTTACCATTCAACAAGACAAAACATATTTTCTCTGGCAGTTAGGAATTAGACATTGTATCCATGTTAAAGTTAAAGGCAGACGGTTTCTGCCTCTCTGCCTTGAACTTTAGCATAGCTGCATGTCCTGTCTTGACCTATCAGAGTGCAAAGTTTGCAGACAGACTTTTCAAAAGACACACCTACAATTTATATCCTCATATCCTTTATCTTTTGAGACAAGGATATTGCTTTACCTGTGCTTTCCAGACTGCTTTGATCAGCATTTTCAGCATTTTTCCTTGTTCTTTACCTGTCATTTTACTCCTCTGTGCACATATAAATTTACTCTTTGTTTTATTCTATTCCAAGCCTGTTTACTGCGTCTTTAAATATAACTGATGTATTTTCACCTGCCCTTTATCCTTTACCTGTCTTTTACCTAGCTGTATAACTTTTACATGCTCTGGAATCTACCATTTTATATATAAAGTATATATATTTTTTTATAGTTCTTGCAATATAATTGTTCTCATGACACACACACACACACACACAAAAATAGAATATAAAATCACAATATTTTATGATGTTTGGAATCAGTAAACTGCGAGAACATTTACTGCCACTTAAAGGTGAAAAATAAGTATCACTCAATCTCAGAACTACAATATTACACTAAGATTAGATAAGAAAAATGTGTCAGATAAGAAACTGCAAGAAATAGCCTGGCAATTTTGATTAAATGCTGTCGAAGGATTAAAAAAAAAAATCTTTATTTTTTAAATAAACCATGCAGGTCACAAAAGAAGCAAAGATTTGTAAAATTTCACAACTAGACTTTTTGGGTCTAAAGATATAAACAGTATTATAACATATATTATATTTTTCATGATATTGATTTAGAGGTAGATGCAAATGCAGAATACAACTGAAACATTTTAATAAGGTGCAAACAAAACACAAAACAAGACTACATGAAACTAAGACTAGAATAATGTGATACAGATGGACATACAGTGGCAAGAAAAAGTATGTGAACCTTTTGGAATTTCATGGTTTTCTGCATAAATTTGTCATAAAATGTGATCTGATCTTCATCTAAGTCAAGGGTATTGACAAATATGATGTGTCTAAAATAATAATAATAAAAAAAATTCTGATCTTTCATGTCTTTATTGAACACACTCATTCAACATTCAAAATGCCAGTGGAAAAAGTAAGTGAACCCTTAGAATTAATAACTGGTTGACCCCCCTTGGCAGCAATAACCTCAACCAGGCGCTTCCTGCAGCTGTGGATGAGACCTGCACATCGCTCAGGAGGAATTTTATCCCATTCTTCCTGGCACAACTGCTTTAGCTCGGTCATATTCTTTGGACATCTCATGTGTATGGCTTTCTTCAAGTCATTCCATACCATCTCTATTGGGTTGAGGTCTGGGCTCTGACTTGGCCACTCCAAAAGGCGGATTTTGTTTTTCTGAAGCCGTTCTGTTGTGGACTTGCTCCGATGTTTTGGGTCATTGTCCTGTTGCATCACTCAACTTCTACACAGTTTCAGCTGACATACAGACATTCTTACATTATCCTGAAGAATTGTCTGATATACTTGGGAATTAATTTTACCCCCAATGATTGTAAGCTGCCCAGGCTCCACCATACTTTACGGTTGGGATGATGTTTTCATGAGGATATGCCATGCCCTTTCTACGCCAGATGTAGTGCTGTGTGGTTTTTCCAAATAGTTCAATCTTAGTTTCATCAGTCCACAAAACATTTTGCCAATACCTCTGGGGAGTGTCAATGTGCTCTTTTGCAAACTTCAGGCATGCAGCAATGTTCTTTTTAGTAAGCAGTGGCTTCCTTCGTGGTCCTTCGTGGTGTTCTGCCGTAGATACCCTGCTTGTTCAATGTTTTACGTATTGTAGACTCATGAACAGAGATGTTAGCCAGTTCCAATGATGCCTTCAAATCTTTGGCTGTCATTCGGGGTTGTTTCTTTACCTCATTGATGGGCCTTCGATGTACTCTTAGTGTCATTTTGACTGGGTGCCCACTTCTTGGTAGAGTAGCAACAGTCCCAAAGTGTCTCCATTTGTAGAATGTTTGCCAAACTGCAGACTGGTGAATTTCTAAAGTCTTTGAAATCACTTTGTGACCCTTGCCAGCTTTTTATAAATCAACAGTTCTTGATTGTAGATCTTCTGAAAGCTCTTTTTGGCAAGGCATGGCTCACATAAGCATGTGCTTCTTGTGCAGAGCAAACTCCAAAAGTTTGAGGGTTTTTATCAGTCAAAGTAACTGTAGTCCACCCCTCCAAACTCATTTTCTTAATGAGACTCCAGGTGTGCAAAAAAAAAAAGAAGCTTTTTTGTGGTCATTATCTCAAGGGTTCATATACTTTTTCCATAAGCACTATGAGTTTTTTTTTGGTTGTTCTCAATAAAGACATGAAATTTCTTTTGAATTTTTTTTGTGTTCTTATTTTAGACACATTATATTTGTCAATACCCTTGACTTAGATGAAGATCAGATCACATTTTATGAGAAATTTATGCAGAAAACCATGAAATTCCAAAAGGTTCACATACTTTTTCTTGTCACTGTAATATATATATATATATATATATATATATATATATATATATATATATATATATATATATATATATATAATATATATATATACTCAAATTCTATAACATGATAATATGATATGATATGATATGATATTATATTATATTATATTAGAACATGTACAACAACCATAAGACTGCTTTGTCTCTCTCAACAACTCATAACCCCATAGCTTTATTTACAGTACACAGACATATGGCTTCATCCTTTTTCATCTGTCTCTGACTTCTAAAAGTCATTTCATGGCCCCAGACTAAATCATTGAGCTTGTACCACACAGTGCCTATGAAAATATTATTGCACAGGTTGAAATAATACAGCCCTGTGGTCACAGAAATATATCTCCTGCAGACCTCCTGCAGTCTAGCAATAGAAATGTCAGTAGAAGGGAAGAAAGACAGTCTTTATTACCACACCCATCGTGGGTGTAAAGTAACGGAGTAATTTCTCCTCAGGAATGATACTTTATTAAATCGTTTAAAATGGGTGTATGTTTATGTTTACATTTACATTTTAAGTGCTGTAACAGTACTTTTACTTTGCTATGTGTGCTTGCTACTTTCCTCTGGCTTTGATACATTTGTTCATTGTTTTCTTCAGTAATTGGACCGTTTATTCAAACCAATCATAGTTTATTGCATAGAAGACTTGAATGTCAACAGGAGATCTGTCGCTAACTCCTAATAATCATGGCGGTTGTTAGTAGAGATGTGGAAGATCCCTCAAACAGTGCCAGAATATCCATGACTATACTTACAAGAGCTTTTCATGAGCAAGAAGGGCAACTGCATTCTCATGTCATTTCAAAGCCCATGGAAATATCAGCATTCAGGATTTCAGCTTCTAATTTTATAGAAATATATATATATATATATATAGCTTTCTGGTTTATGCTTTTTTTCCCCCGTACAACAGCATGATTGTGTTATGAGTGTGATATTGATTTCATAAAACAGTTCTGTAAACATCCAACCCTTCATTTTCTATACCCCTTATTCTACACAAGGTCATAAGGGATGCCTGGAGACTATCCCAGGGGACTCAGGGCACAAGGCAGGGGACATACCGAAGTACCCAGAGGAAACATGTAAACTCCACTCAAACAGGGCAGAGGTGGAATTGAAACCCCCAACCTCAAAGGTGCAAGGAAAATGTGCTAACCACTAAGCCACCACGCCTCCCAGTTCTATAAACATGAAATTGATATCAAGTAACTGACATTTCAGACACAATATGGCCATTCAATTTTATATTTAATTTTACTCTGTCTATGAAAATATTTCCCAAAGAAGCCACAGGTGGATAGAGTGTAGCGTGTTGCCAGGCTGACTGACAAACTATCGCTAACTAAAAATGCTAACTAAAAACGTAACAAACTATCGCTAGAAATTAAATTTTATGTACCAAACACGGACAAGTGGAGTGATACAAACACTGAAACGTACCAGTGCTGTTATACAAAATATCAGCCCTCTTGGAGTGCAGCTTGTCCAGTCAAATTAGTGGACCGGAACTAACTGCTGTGTAAGTGGAAATAGCATTCAAAATGAACCACTTCGCTGAGTGCTTTTAAACAAGCTACTCTTTTACTTTAGCCATTTTTAGGATGAGTACTTTTACACTACTTGTTTTTTTTTTTTGGAACAATAGTTTTACTTGAGTATGATTTTTCCTTAATCTTTCCACCCCTGCCATGGCCTGTACATTGAATTTAGAATATTCCAGGAAGGAAACTGGGGTCAAAGCACTATTTCAACTGTTAAACTGAACCCTTGGACCAGAGAGGGCCTTGTGTAAGCACCCCCCCCCTTACCCCCCTCTCTTTTCAATACTGTAATTACAGTCTTCCATTTCATTTCACCTTCCTGTCACATACACAATAGGATTAGATGAAGATCCAGGGTAAAAGTATTTTTTCACACACCCAGTCACGTACAGCATTTCCAACACTGCAGCTCAAGTCTTTTCAGAAACACTGAATCAGTGGAAAAGGAAAGATCAAAAAGCACCCTCTAACCTCTGTCTGTATGTCTGTGGTTTGTGCAGTTTGGAGCATGTAAACATATCACTTGGGAAGTGGAAAAGACCGTGGCGGAGACTGTGGAGTGTCTACATACACCCTCATGGCGTTTATATGGAGGCGCAACAAAACCCTTGCTGTAAACAGAATAGCTATAACTGTGTAACTGTGACAACGACTATAAACAGACCTTCTCTCTCTCTCTCTCTCTCTCTCTCTCTCTCTCTCTCTCTCTCTCTCTCTCTCTCTCTCCCACTCTCTCTCTGTCCTTATTTCTTTACTACAGAGAGGTAGCATGTGACTGGCGTTTTTGGAGCATTAAAATAGGGACCAGAATAAGAACAGTATATGAAATCTAGGCGAAGTAACAACTTTTCTGAAGGATAATCATTTGACTGGTGTGACAACCATATATGGAATTCTGTATATCTGTATACAGTATAGAGGATCGTATATTTGTTATTCATTATTATATGGCTAAAGTATAACATGCAAAGGAAGTTTCATAATGTTTGTCCTATATAAACAATATAAGTCTGCTTGATCTTCACGCATGCACACAGATGCTCCACCCATAAAAGGCATGGCTTCCAATCCACCCCTTTTCTGATTGGATCACAGCACCTGATTATCCCATTCAAAGAAAGGAAATAGAAGAATGAGGGAGGAGAATGAAATAAATAAGCTGTCTCTGGGTGTTTCTGAGGCTTGGTGAAGGAAAATGGAGTCTGGACAGTTTTATGACCTTAACGGGGTGTGTGTGTGTGCGTGAGAGAGAGAGAGGATTCATTCATGAAGAGCATTGTAGAAATGCTTGCTGTCTATTGCTGTCGTTGTTACTCTCACCACATATTCATCTACATCACAATTGAAAAGAAGAGGAAAAAAGTATTTGCTAGTCTGCTAACTGATCTACCTTCACTGGTGATCAGCTAGATCAGATATCATGTACAGCTGAGTGCAAACGTGACCTTGGAGTGAAGATGAAGTGAAGATGAAGTGAAGATGGCAAAAGACAATATCTCTACATTTAAAAAATGAAAGAAGGTATTAAGATAAGGTTTTACAGATGCTCCTCAGCTAACTGCTGTAAAAATGATTACATAGTGTATTTCTGCTTATGGGGGCACGGTGGCTTGGTGGTTAGCATGTTTGCCTGCCAAACGTTGGGGGTTCGAATTGTATATTCTCCCAGGGGTTTCCTCCAGGCACTCTGATTTCTTCCTCAAGTCCAAAGACATGTGCTGTAGGCTGATTCGCATCTCCAAATTGTCCGTAGTGTGTAAATGTGTGTGCGATTGTGCCCTACGTTGGGGTTGGCACCCCGTCCAAGTTGTTCACCGCCTAGTGCGTTGGGATAGGCTCCAGGCTCCCCACAACCCTGTGTAAGATAAGCGATACAGAAAATGAATGGATGGATGGATGGATTTCTGCTTATATAGTGTATCTGAGGAATGTCTTCCATTGTCTTCTTCTAGTTGGGTGTGTTAGAGTTTTTGCTCTGGTAAAGCATTTTTTTCTGTTGAATTTGCTATATCATTTGGGTGGTTTTTGCCGGATACAAAACACATGTCTATTCTATTAGATTTACTTTCTTCTAGAAATCATGTGGGTATGCCTTCAAAAACATTTGTATTCATCTGTGTGTGTATTTGTGAATGTCTGGAATACTCTTGGCAGGTTTGGAAGAGTAAGATTAATAGTTTTTTTTATCTACAGAGTGGTGACATGTTAAAAGAAAAATCAATAGTTTTGTTATACTGTGGAAGCATTTAGTTTGTATTTTGGCCTGGTTTGGATCCACTTGTCTACTCTGAGTGAACCTTCACTGCAAATCAATACGATGTACTTTGGACTGATCACCTTTATCCTACTATGCTGAAACATTTCTACCCTGATGGGAATGGACTCCACCCTCTTCTACAAGGCATGATACACTATGATATGTATGATATACTATGGCCTCCACAGTCACCAGATCGCATCCTAATTAAACACCTATGGGAGATTTTGGACTGATGTGTTAAATAGTTACAATCTGTTGCAAGGCACAGTGAAGCTGTTTTTGTGTCACGTGGTAGCCAGAGACCTTAATCAAATACTTTACGTTGTTTATCCCTGTAATTTGTCATCTGTTTGTAGAATCAATTGCCCAGTGGGTTAATAGAAATGATCAAACCATATAGTGTATTATATCTATTATCAATGGATATGAACAGTTTCATTTAAAGGAGCGGGGTGTCACAGTTCAACCTTTAGAAACTGTAAAGCAAACATTAAAAAGATTACAAATTTGCACTAAGTGAAAAGAGAGATAAGATGCTATTTACACCAATGCCACGATTAAAGTCATGGAAATCACACTTTTTCTCCATTCTGATGTTTGATGTGAACATTAACTGAAGCTCTTGACCTGTATCTACATGATATTACACATTGTGCTGCTGGAACATGATTGGCTGATTGGATGACTGCATAAATGAGCAGGTGTTCAGGTATTCCTATTAAAGTGGATGGTGTGTGTATATTCTAATAAATATAAGAACATTACATAAACAATGGACTAGTTCTGTAATTGTACACTTACTCTAAGACACAAAATACTGTAACTGTGGGGCCTGGAAATGGTATTTTGTTGAATTTTGTTGGGGAGCAAATGTCAGTTTTTCCTTGCTGAGGATATTAAGCTGGTCCCCATGGGGAAAACGGCTCCATTTTTGTAAAGTTAGGGTTAGGCTTAGGTGTAGGCATAACATAAATTAACTGCATTAATAGTTATATGAAGGGGGGCATGGTGGCTTAGCATGTTTGCCTCGCACCTCTGGGGTTGGGGTTTTGAATCCTGCCTCCACTTGTGTGTGTGGAGTTTGCATGTTCTCCCCATGCTTCAGGGGTTTCCTCTCCCAGTCCAAAGATATGTGCTGAAGGCTGAAGGGCATTTCCAAATTGTTTGTGGTGTGTGAATGTGTGTGTGATTGTGCAATGCGATGGATTGGCACCCTGTCCAGGTTGTTCCCTGCCTTATACCCCGTCGCCTGGGATGTGCTCCAGGCTCCTCTGTGACCCTGTGTAGGAATAAGCGGTATGGAAAGTCTTCACATGGATAGTAAGACAAATGTGTGTGTGTGTGTGTGTGTGTGTGTGTGTGTGTGTGTGTGTGTGTGTGTGTGTGTGTTCTAGCCTCAGCATAGCTGAATGACCCCACCTGACTCCTTCTTTACTTGTTTTCAAGCATGTATATTGGTGTCTGATGCTATGCCTACCAAATTAGAATTGCTTAAATATGTTTTTTTTTAAATTACTTACTTTGGCAGATACTAACATTTGTGCAGTACTTAATCCTATGCATGCTGTATGCTACAGTCAACATCTCAGTAAATTGCAATTGGAGTAAACATAGATCATTTCACAGATCACACAATATGGCAATTTTTTAAGAAAAGGGGGCAAAGTGAAAACCTGTTAAGGAAACCTTTTAAGAAAGCCAGTGAATAGGTTGGTGAAATATTTATGGATGGAAGAATGACATGGAATGGGAGAAGAAAACAATGGGAACAATGACAGGAAGTGTACATACTTTTATTAGGTCAGCATAAATGAAATGAACTCTTTAAAGAGAAGGAAAGGCCTTTTCATGGCACAACTCAATGTTCTTGGAGAGACAGTTAGCCTGAAGCCATCCCTAATAATGCTAAACAGTTGTTTACGTGTGTGCACAAAAATGAATAGCAGCTTTAGCAAGAAACAAGGAAACAGTGAGCACTCTGGTTTATTTTAAAATGTCTCCATCTAGTGGTTTATAGAGGTAAGTGCACTACATGGTGTGCTTCAGTGTGAAAAGAATGCAAGAAAAAGAAATGGATTTACGTCAGCTTCATGCACAACAACAGCTATTTTATTATTTAAACACATACTATCTCAAACCCACAAATAGCACATCATTCAAACACAAATGTTCGTCTCAGTGAAGAGAATTGACAGACAGAACTAGCTTTACGTCTCTCTCAGCATCCTGGTGTGGTTTCATAAGAAGATGAGATTCCTGTCAAAGCAAGAGTAAATATTAGATTTAAAAATAGTAACACAGAGGAAATGAGGAAATAGTTGGGAAACAAACCATTCAGTTAGGCACACACACACACACACACACACACACACACACACACACACACACACACACACACACACACACACACACACACAGGTATAGTAGGCACATTTGGTTGCATTATTTATATGTGCCACAGGTGGGCAAATGGCATGCAATTATTATGTACATCCAGATCTGATTGATCATACACCAAAAAAAAAAACAAAAAAAACAAAACATTTCTGTAACCAAAACAATATTCACATTGTTATATTCTGGCTCCATTTTTGTCCAAATGCATTTCTTGCCATGCATAAACAAAAAGCTGACACCTAAATAATACAAAGCATTGCAGTTTCATTTCATTTTGTAAACCAGTGCACGCACACACACACACACACACACACACACACGCACACACACACGCACACACACACGCACACACACACACGCACACACACACGCACACGCACACACACACACATATATATATATCTTTCATTTTGACCTTCCAAATACTCATTAAAAATCTCAATATTTTTCAATTGTCCATTTTCTTCTCCAATCAATTGTTCTTGCTTTTCCCCCACATTTGCTGTTGTTGTTTTTTTTAAAGGCACCAAATCAAATTCCCATAGATGCCAAATGAATGGACACACAACTATCATTTTACACACGACAAAGGCTAGTGCTCTATTTTGCAGGATTGACCAACAATTCCCACAGGATGACATGCCTCATACATAAAATCGAAATAGACGTTCAACTTTCATCTAAAGAATGGTGTTGATGTAAGTTAGCTTGAAGATAGGTAAATATGCGAGTGTTGTTTTTCGTCCCTAATGTCACCTCAATCATTCCAACAGGGTTATTAAACATGAGCTAACCAGAAAGAAATTAGAACAAATAGAAATTCATGTCTGAACTGTTAACCTTTGACCAGTTACAAATATTTACTTTTACTCTTGAATACTTGAATGTGTTTAAATGTAGATACTTTCTACATTTAGAAAGTATGAAAGATCATATTGCATTTTGTTTAATAATTAGAAATGATAAAAAAAAAAACTTAGCTGTACTATACACAGCATGCCTACAGCTTTGCAAACAAGACCTTTTTAACAATTATTATGTTTTGTTATTTGAATCCTACACCAATCAGGAATCTGGCCATTCAGCAACAGATTTGTATGCATGGTTAAGAGTTGTAAACCATACAGATGAGTCACCTTTCCATCTCAGTACTACTGGGCCAATCAAATCTTTAGATTTTTTTTATTGATTTAGCTTTTAATACCGGTGGGCTTTGGAAATGACTGTTGTCACATAGCCATATCTCTGCTAAATAAAAAGATAGAAAATGCCACATATTTAGGATATTTAAAGCATTATTTTATGATATGATCTTAAATGGACTGTTTTTGATTTTATATATTAGATTTTTAATAGACTGTTAAATGTAAGTATTATAACCAGGCAAACATGGACATAGGAGTCTAAGGGTTGCGTGGTTAGTGATTAGCACGTTCGCCTCACATCTCCAGGGTTGGGAGTTCAAATCTCGGCTCTGCCGTGTGTGCGAGGAGTTTGCATGTTCTCCCTGTGTTTTTTTTTTTTTTTTTTTGGGGGGTACTCTGGTTTCCTCACCCAGTCCAGAGACATGTGTTGTAGGTTGATTGGCATCTCTAAATTGTCTGTGGTATGTGTATGTGTGTCCGATAGTTCCCTGCAATGGATTGGCACCCTGTCCAAGGTGTCTCCCGCCTTGTGTCCTGAATTCCATGCGATAGGCTCCAGGCTCCCCCGTGATCCTGTGTAGGATAAGCAGCATGGAAAATGGATGGATGGATGAGGATGCATGAAATATGGTCTTATGCATGGAGTTGATTTTTGAGTACGTACAGATTCAGATAATTTTTTTTTTCTCTTTATTATTTAAAAAAAATATATATTATCAGTAAGTGATCTGTACACAGACTGGGTGTAAATCAGTGTTAAGCCTAGATTTATCAATAGTGGTTAATTTATGACTTATTCACCATTAAATGTTAGTGTTACAGTTTGGTTCACAGCCCTGGAATGAGAATCAATTAAAATACACTGGCACAGTGATTTAATTATATTGATAGACCTATGCTAAACCTGTTATATTATGAATATCACACTTTCCAATGCATTCTGCATAACTTTAATTCTCTGGACATTGACCAGAGAATTTAACAGTGGAAACATGACTAAGTTTGGAACATATGATTAAATAATGTCACCACAACTGCTAAACTCTGCCCTCTTGTGATGAAGGACAGTATCGTGTTCTTAATGATATACAGGTAAAAGCTTCAGCAGCAGATTCACAGATTCTAAAAAAACAAAAGACAAATGGCAGTGTAGCCTTAGTCAGTTTCAATCCTAGTACTCTGTACTAGAAATCCTGCACTCCTAGAGAAAAAGTTCTTCAAGTGATCTTTAAGGGTTCATGAAGGGTTCATTAGAACCCATAAATCCTGAAATAATGAAGGTTTATAATCAGTCCCTCCAGGATTTTGCGATTGCAGAAATTAATGCAAAGTCAAGCAAGCTCCCAGAATATTTGGAGGAGCTTGATATTTTTCAATAACTACCTCAGATCTTCTGCAGATTTGGGCCAAGATACGTCATGTGACATCATCACAACGTGCATTCAGCCAAAGCCTTCTTTGATTCAAGTGCATCAAACATCAGTGCAGCTAAAAGGTCTCATTTACCAACAAACATCACAGCAAAAAACAACACAGCATAATTCAAGTATTTTTGGCTGCAACAATAATAATATATTCTCTGCAAATTACTGTATGGACTGATTAGGTTCCAAAAAGGGCCCTACGTGAACCCATTTCTGAAAGTGAACGCTCTAAGATTTCTCTAAGACAGAACCCGTAAAAGTTTTTCTAAGTGTATACATAAGATATACAGTATTTTGTTAAACACAAGACTGGGTAAGAAAAGACACTCCTTGCATTTTTTCCCCTGGTGTTCATGAAAGTAGCTCTGTAACTCATCATCATTAGAATATAAACGCATTCGGCCAGAAAGACTGCCTGCAACAGCAGCTGGGTGATGCTGGTGCTATTTTCAACCTTTATTTGTTTGGCTGTAAATAACAGTAATCTTTCTGTGCTTTGTCGTTTACTGCAGGTCGCTTTGCATGCACGGCTGAATTTAGCTCATGGCCCGTGGGCCGTACGTGTGGTGTTCGTTAGTCTGTGTGCGGATGTGGATGCGTTAGGGTCAGTGAACATGGATGAGGAGGCGTGTAATTTAGTCTGATTTGTCCAGCAGGGCAGGATATAGGGCAGAGTGTGTGTATAAGTGAATGTCTGTGAGAGAAATATAGATAGATTGATAAATAGCTGGATAAGATTCCGGCAGTATCTGCAGTGTAATTCAATACTAAATGCAGAGGTTGCTACACAGAATGTGTGTGTTTGTTATAGGTTGGGTATGCCAAGAGAAAGAAAAACACAATCCAAGAGAAATGAACATACTGTAATAAAGAATTTCTGTAACCAGAATAATATCTACATCATCACTTTTGATATCCTATCTCAATTTGTGACTGATTAGATTCACCACCCTCCCGCATAAACAAGAACCTGAAACTTAATAATACAAAATATTGAGCTGTTTTGTCTTTAAAAAACAAAACAAAAAACAAACCCAACAAACTTACTACACACAATGACAATTGAAGAAGTGTAAAGGAAGAAATGCCAGAGCAGTAACCTTGCCATTATAGTCCTGTGCTAGTGACTGAAAGTTGTGACCAGGGCAAGCCCAAGTGTTTCTGATCATGATCATCAGCAATGGTTAGGTTGTTGGGCTACTGATCAGAAGGTTGTGAGTTCAAATCCCAACACTGCCAAGCTGCCACTGTTGGGCCCTTGAGCAAGGCACGTAACCCTCAGTTGCTCAGTTGTATAAATGAGATAAATGTAAATTGTTTTGAATAAGGGTGTCTGCTAAATATCTTAAACGTAAATCTTGACCATGGATCCCCAATACACAAAACATACACTGAACCAGTGCAGAACTCTTTCATTTATTAAGTACAGCAATGCCTGCTCTAAAAACAAGTCCAACCTGAAATATTGCAGAAGGTATATAAAATGGAAGTAATCAACAAAGAAAACCAAAAGTAAACATTATAAATAAATATTATAGATAAACATATAACAAAGAGTTAACAATCAAACCGTAAATTCTATAAAATTTTAGAATACATAAATGACATACACAGTCCTTCGTGGAGAATACCCTGCCATCTATCTACCATCCACTCATCTATCTCATCTTATCTCACAGGGGCATCCTAAGAAACTATGTTGTTTTTGCAGCTATTGTTAGAAATTTCAGCATAGCCCCCCTCAGAAACGAATCAGAGAACAAAATAATACCACATCACTTTTAAGCAAATTCATGATTTCATAATGGAAATCCTGCTGAAGACTTGCTATTGGTTGTCACATAATTAAACATATTCGTATAGACACGTTTAATCATTTAATATTATAATATTGCTAACTTGTATTTTCCACAAATGTCTCAGTCTTCCTGAAAAAAGAACAGCCAAGCTATACAGCTAATGCGAGCCAACAACAACAAAACCAACAAAAACTACTTGATTACCTGTAAACTATGACACAAACCACCACTACCAGAGAACCTACCCAGCTAACAAGATATCATTGACCTAGCTAATGTACTAGCTAGCTATACTTACATTATTGAAATGATTTATGGAGATAACCAAACATTTACCCAATGACTGGTTTAAAAATGGTTTAAAAACTTTAACATACTTCAGTTTTGAGCTTGTTTCTGCTTCTTCTTCTTCTTCTTCTTCTTCTTCTTCTTCTTCTTCTTCTTCTTCTTCTTCATCGTTTCGCTTTATTTTCTCTATTCTGGATGGGTATACAGGATTTCCCAAAAGTCTCCATACATAGAGGAAATTAACACCTTTTAGCACAATGTCTTCCAAAAATTTTCATACTTAGTTTATATTATACATATTTTTCAGATAACCTTTAAGAATGCCTTTGACAAAAGAAGAATGTATTGAAATCATTCTCATGGCTGGATTGGGAAACTGTCACAAGGTTGCGATGGACTTTGCCAGGAAACATGGCGAGCACATCACACACGACACTGCTGCCAAACTTATTAACAAATTCAAAAAGACTGGAAGTGTTGCAGACCAACTGAGAAGTGGACGTCCACCAACATCTGCTGATGAAAACACAACCAACGTGGTGCTGGCAAACATACTTCCCTATGTATGAAGACTTTTGGGACTTTTGTATTTTTTTTTTTTTACAGGACTAATGTCTAGTTAGCTTGAGTACAAATCAGTTATTTGACATATTCTGTGACATTAATGTTATGTATGTCAGAAATTAAGATACCTAGAAAGTAAGTTCTATCATGATTTTCATAATCATGTCTGCATCCTAGAATAAGTGAGAATAAGTGTTTAACATGTTATACAACACATTGAAGGTGAAAAGATGCCACATGGAGGGCCCCCAGTCACAACAGGGTCCTAGGCAATATGACCTAAAGGATGGGTCAGCTCTGGTTGTGAGTTCAAATCCCAGGACCAGTCCCAGAAAGGCACCATGAGACTATGAGTAAAAAATTAATAGTTAACTTTCAACAACTGAGCTCTGTGTTTAGATTGAATTGTGCTTCACTTGTAAGTCAAACTGGATAAAAGAATCAGGTGGATGAAAAACATTAATGTTCCTTTCTATTGTCTCCTCTCAGAACAGCAGGCCTATCAGCTGTGAAATAACTGGATGTTCTTCTACAGGAACACTTGTTTGTTTGCGAGGGGTTGAAAGCAGATGCTCTATCGTTTGTTCTTTGCTGCCGCAATTTTCCTCTTCCTCAAAAAAAAAAAAAAAAAGGAAATCTGGCTCTTGCTTCTCTAAGAATCTACAGTGATGAACAAATATCTTTAGTGAACAAAAAGCTGGAGGGAACCGAAGCAACTTTGAGTTTTTCTTTCTCTGAACAGTTAAAAAAAACCAAGATCTCTAACTTCTGATAGAGGAAAAAGTTTGATGTGTTTCTGCATCGTCACAAGAATATAAACTCATTCAGCCAGAAAGACTGCCTGCAACAGCAGCTGGGTGATACCGATGCTATTTTCAGCTCTTATTTCAGCATTATTCATTGAGCTATAAATCACTGTAATCTTTCTAAGAGTTGTCATTTATTGCTGTTTATTTACATGCATGGCTGAGTTTAGCTCATGGCTTGTGGACCACATGTGTAGAGTTGGTTAGGGTTTGTGTGTGTGTGTGTGTGTGTGTGTGTGTGTGTGTGTGTGTGTGTGTGAGTGAGTGCGTGTGCATGATTTAAAGCGCCTGAACATGGATGAGGAGGCATGTAATTCCTGTTTGCACTGAGAAGAAGATGAAGGGCTTAAGAATCAATGTCACATTGCACATCATTGTGGGAATTATCCATCAAATTGCCTATGTAGATTCCTTGTGTAGGGTAGGTAAGGTGGGTAAATTAATACTATTATATATTATCAAGATAAGACACTGTAATGATTTGTCTGATATCTGAAGGAATAGTTATTGCACAGATTAATTGTATCTTTAATCCTTAAGTGAATGTAGATCTCATTTGAGACAAGAGAGAAAGACACAGAGTTTAATAATAATAAGAAATGTTTACATCAGTGTACTGTAATACAAAATATATGACAATGGATATTTATACACACAATATATATTTGTGTTTATATATATATATATATTTATATATATATATATACACAGTATATATATATATATATATATATATATATATATATATATATATATACACACACACACACACACACACATATATATATATATATGTGTATATATATATATATATATATATATATATATATATATATATATATATATATATATATACACACACACATACACACACACACACACACACACACACACACACACACACACAAATATAGTGCATATAACACATAAGACAGTTGGATGAATAGTTGAATGAAGCTGACATACCCAGTGTAGGCAACTGAGTGTTGTGGATCTACTTAATGTTCCAATATTGAAGAGGGCATAAGATTTATAATTACGTCCTGATGGTGTCTCCTTGGTTGGTTCTGATCTCTGAAGCGACTTCAGTCTAGTCAACTGTTGCATCACTGGAGAATCATTGCATAAGAGAGTCCTTTGACTCAGTGTTTCACAGTTCAGCAGGGATAGTGCTGATGATCTAGCCATGGCATTGAATTGGTTTGTCCAGAGATTGTGGATGAAGCCTTAGTCAGTAACTCTGACCAATCATGGTTGCTGGTGTCAGACTGGTTTCAATATTTCAAAACCTGTTGATCTCCATTTCAAGCACAACAGTCTATAGAGTGTATGCAGAATGGTGCAAAAATAGATAGAAGAGGTTCAACCAGCGTAAATGTCTTGTTGATGAGAAACGTCAGAAAGGCTATAGTAACTCAAACAACCACTCAAATTTGAAAGCAAAACAGTGTCTCAGAACAGGTCCAAGAACAGGAACCTGAGGCTACAGTGGGCACCAAAACTGGATAATTGAAGATGGGAAAAAGACCAGGTGAGCACATATTTCACCATTTTGATGATGGATATGAGAATTAACTGAGGCTTTTTACCTGTGTCTGCATGATTTTATGCATTGCACTGCTATCATATGATTTGCTTACTGGATAATTACATAAAAGTGCAGGGGTACAGGTGTTCCTAATAAAGTGGACAGTGATATGGAGATAGCTATAAAAGAAGAGAGAGAGAGAGAGAGAGAGACAGAGAGAGAGAGAGAGAGAGAGAGAGAGAGAGAGAGAGAGAGAGAGAGAATGAGAATGAGAGACAGAGAGAGAGAGTAAGAGGCTTTGTGGACCAAGCTGTAATTTGTTCATTTAAAGAAAACAACAGAGGTATATTACATAAACTCATTCCAACTCACAGAAAAGAAAATACTGAAGCTTTTTAATATGCTGCAGAAAGTAACGCTATTGCTGAAACCCATGCGTCTTGGTGTGTCTGTATCACCCCAGGGACCTTATTGTTCCCCTCTTTTTTCTCCATGCAGGAAAACTGTAAAATATTCTGTTGCATAGTTTTAATATGATTACTACAATGATACCACATTTAAAAAGAAATTATCTCTAGATCTTTAGTAGCAATTAACACAGTAGATTAATTTGGCTACTTATGTTACATTCCCAGGCCACAGGGCAGTGTGTGTGTGTGTGTGTGTGTGTGTGTGTGTGTGTGTGTGTGTGTGTGTGTGTGTGTGTGTGTGTGTGTGTTTATTGTACGTGCACTTGTTGCCCCTGTCAAGCAATGATTCTAGGTTCTATAGGTGCAGCTGTAATGGATATTAACTAGGTACACTGTTACAGTAAACGTTATACATTTGGGGAAATAATTCTGTTATTCTGTTATAGAGTAGTGAGTACTATTACACTTTGGTTATTGAATCTGGTTACTTGAATAAATCTTAACAAATCTTGGTGAAAACAATGTTTTAAGCAGTAACTTTTTAAAGCCTTCATGCCACATACCTAACTGGCTAAATAATTTATGCTATCAAGGGATTTTAGTTAAGTTCAACTAAGTTAATTGCCTTTAACCCTTAAACACATACCTTGGGTCATTAGCGACCCGGGACGTCATCCAGTACCTTCCCCCTTGTTAATTTTTCACATTAGACCTCCACCTTCTTAGTATTCCTCAATCTATTTATTATCAACAATATAACAAGAAAAAAAATTAAATTGTCAAACATGATCTCTTTTATAATTAATTTATTGTAATATTGTAATTAATATGTAATGGTGTAAGTATATTTTTTCTGCGCAACAATATTGAATCTCTCAATACATGCAATTCACTTTTATTCCTCAAGGTGGGAATGTTCGGTAAACAATGATGACGTAATGTGTCAATCATAATGACCCCAGACATAAAAGAAACGTTACAAAACTTGACATGGTTCAGCGAATTTCTGCAGAAATATTAGCGTCGTTTGATGATGGATCTGACGATGAAGCTGTCAGAAAACAAAATATTGATTTTGATGATTATGAACATGATAGTAGCCTACTGAGTATAACATATCATATGATTCAGATCCCAAATATGAGCCAGATCCTGATTTTACCAGGGGAAGCGCAGAAGATGCCATGTTTGCCTTTCATAATATTACTTGATAATAGTGTTTTTAGCCATGAAAACTGTACATAATAGAATTACTTTAATTACGAAAATATTAAATATTGTAATGATTTAAATTTTGTTATGGTGACTGAAATGATTGAATGAAAATGTTACAATACTTTCACTAATTTAGTGTGTGAATTATATATAAAATAAGAGTGTATTTTATTTATTTATTTATTTATTAAATAATGTTTGAAAAAATATATTTGAAAAAAAATGACAAATAATATGTCAAAATATAATGAAATATGGGATGTTTTATTATTTTGGAATTGTTAATAAAATACTAGGACAGTTTTATACTATTGGGCAGTTTAGGGATTCATCCGCATTAAATAATGTATATACTCCAAGTCACTAACGACCCGAATATGTAATAATGATTGGTGAAACATGTATGTATTTAAGGGTTGATTTAATTTAATTTAATTATAGTCTTCTCTCATGACAATTACAGATAATGGTAAAATAACACAGTTGTATTACTGGACCTCAGCTTTTATGACAGCACATATAACACCATCTGCCTGTAACAATGAAGCAGAATGAGGATCCATTTGCAAGAGGTTTAATAAAGATTGCAGCAAATAAAGTGAAATCACAATCCAGATATCCACAACCATAAGGCAGCCGGAGGACATGATTGAAAAAATCGAGTTCAACAAGGTCCAAGGGTAATCCAAAGACAGATCCAATAAACAAAACATTGGTTCAAGTCACACAAAGGCAATCATTAATAACAAGGCTTGGAATTTATGCAGACATAGGAAGACTTTGCAATAAACGAATATCCACAAAATACTCTAAAGCCAGGAAATAGCTAGGAAATGAATGGGAGAGGTTTCACTAGTACTCTGGTGAGTGTGAGCTCTGCTAGCGGGGAGGGAACATGCCCGTAGTCCTCCTTACACAGGTATTACAGGCTTATGACATGGCTAGATCTGCTGGGGTCAAGTAAATAGTTGCATATGTTTTCAAGATAAACCTCTGGGTGGCATGGAAGAGCAGTGTCAATGTTTGTGCTTCATAGCTCTGGGTTTGATCCTAAGCTCAGGTTTCTGTCTGTACAGAGATTAGCTTTCTATAAGCACATAGATTTCCTCTGGATACTTTGTAAAAATGTGCCAGTAGGTGTGAATAAGCAAGCATGTGTGTGTGTGTGTGTGTGTGTGTGTGTGTGTGTGTGTGTGTGTGTGTGAGAGAGAGAGAGAGAGAGAGAGAGAGAGAGAGAGAGAAATGCTGCTTTTTGAGCTGCCTCTGTCTGCCTAATCTGAGCCTCTGTCTGCCTAATTTCCTAAAAAAAGTGACTGAATAGTTGTATCTTGAGGAGTGATTAATTGCCCGGAAGAACAGTTTGATTTTTGTTTTGTGAATTCTGGATTATTTCTGAGTTTTGTTCATGTTTAGTGCAGTACTGTTCAGTAGAGGAGTGCAAAAGCAGGTCATTTGTATTGAGCAGGAATTCCATCTATGAGACGTGCGTAATGAAACCAGGAGCTGTAGATTCTTCTAAAGAGGTCTATGCCAACTTATTAACATAAATATTTAACAGTGCTGGACTTAAACAGCAGCCCCGTCTTGATTCGCATTCATTTCTTGCTAATTTTAATACTGCAATGTTTTTCGTATACTTTGATTTGGTTAAGATGTTTTAAGGTTTTATCCGTCGGATCTGCTTTTAATAAGTCTTACTGAAATCAATGAAGCTCTCTCTCTCTCTCTCTCTCTCTCTCTCTCTCTATCTATCTGTGGCCTGTTCCTATAGTGCACTGAATTTGTTCTTCAGGTTCACTCTAATTGTCTCCCTCATAATAATCTATAGGAATCCGGGGCGGCGTTCCAATTAATCAGCTCACTAATGAAAACCCCCACTCCCTCAACACACCACCCCTCTAGGTCCACACAGATGAAGAGTCCTCTCTGTTATGGTTGTAAAAAATAATGAACGGGTGGCATCCTCTGTCATAGCACGCACAGCTTTTAATGGCCTTTGGGTATTGACAGGCTGAAGGGCTCATGAAAGGGAGACTGAAGTGAATACTTTGCAAGAAAAAAGGGTACTAAACTATTCCTTTCTTTGTCACTGGGGTGGTAACTTCAAGGATACATCATGGTACTTTTAGAATGCATCTTTCATCTGGAACCACAAATGTTGTGTACCTTTAAAAACTGATTAATGTCTATAACTGTACCTTATTTATTTATATATTTACTTACTGCAAGACCTCAGAGATGCATACAGTGGGGTCAAAAAGTCTGAGACCTCTAGTGAAATTGCTTCTGTTTTTTCATTCTTTATTAATTTAATTAAACACTTTTCATTAGATATTATATTTTATATTATATATGGACAACAACTTGAGTGAAAAGAAGAATTCTTTGAGAAAATCTTCTAGCGTTTGAAGTATTTTGTATGTCCCGTTTATGCTTTAATGACAGTGTGCTCTTGAGCTGGCATGGACTCTATAAGTTTGTGAAAAAACCTTATGAGCCATTTTAGATCAAATCCATTAGAGTGGCATCTGAACACATGCTTTAGTAGAAGAGATTAGACATGAGGAAAATCTGACCTTTTGTACAACACAGTTAACATGGCCAATATCACAAATTACATTTTAATAGGACCTAAAAATTGTGCAGAATCTTGAATATTAAATATTAAAGATATTGAACATTTATAATCTTTGTTTTAAATATTTAAAAATTCTAAAACCTTCCATTTATTTCCAATTTTAAATTATTTTTTTTTTTCTCTCTCCAGATTTTCAGTGCAATTTCAACCTTTTGAATTATTGTTGTCAATATACAGTGGGGTTCAAAAGGCTGAAATTGCATCGAATATACAATCATGGAAGAAATAAGTACACTCTATGGAAATGGTTGGCTTTTTTGACATATTTAGACAAGTAAATATTTGATCCTCTTTGAAATAGTGCCTATTTAAAAAGTTGATACACTATCAGATGACATAAAATTGACATTTTGTAGTCATTTCCACAATTTAAATGAACAAGAAACAGATCAGTCACATGGAAAAAGTAAATACACCCCTACATTTATCACCTTCAAATACATAAAATTATAATCAGGTGTTCAAGATTGGATGCCAGTGATTAGAACATGCTTAGAGAGTGCATTTGTTATTTAAATGTCTCACATCTAGTGTTTACTGTTGAGGTGTATGGTGTCATCATGCTAAGATCTAAAAAGTTCTGTAAGCCCTTCAGAAAAAAAGGTTGTGGATACCTATGGGTCTGGCAAGGGATTTAAAAAGATCTCAATTTATTTGAAATACATCATTCCACTGTAAGGAAAATCATCTACAAATGATGAAGAGACCATCGGATGTCTCCAAGAACCCCAAAATGTCATCACAGGATCTGCTAGTAAGTTGTTCAGCTGTTGCTTTCAAAGTGCATGCTTCTACAATCAGAAATTTGACCTGTACGGGAGGTGTGCCAATGTCTAAAACGAACATTAAAACAGGATTACAGTTTGCCAATGAGCATATAGGCAAAGACCAGGCCTTTTGGAATAATGTGCTCTGGACAGACAAATCAAACATAGAGTTGTTTGGCCATAGTAACAGCACACATGTTTGGCGCAGACCAAAGACAGCTTTTCAGGAATAGCACCTCATACCAACTGTGAAGCACATTCGTGGAAATGTTATGGTTTGGGGTTGCTTCACTGCCTCAGGAACTGGACAACTTGCATTCATTGATTAAACTATGAATTCCGCATCATATCAAAGAGTGCTTAAAGATAATGTGAGGCCATCTGTCCGAAAGTTGTAGTTGAACTGAAATTGGACCTTTTCAGCAGGATAATGATCCAAAGCACACTATCAAATCCACCAAGGAATGGCTCTAAAAGAAGAAATGGAGAGTTATGGAATGGCTTAGTTCAAGCCCAGATTTGAATCCCATTGAAAGGTTGTGGGGGGATGTGAAATGGGTAGTACAGCAAGAAAACCCTCAAACAACTTGTAACTGAAAGAATATTGCATGGAAGAGTGGTCGAAAATTCCAGCAACACTAGCTTCTGAGGCCAAGTGTGTACTTATATCTATTGATATTTCTGCTGACAGAGAAAGGTAGATTAGCAAATTGTTCTGAGAGACTCTCTGGAATTCTCTATGCTAAATAGCAGTGAAAAAAACAAACAAACCTTGCAAAGTGTTACGAGACTTTAAAGACAGCTATTTTCAACATGAATTTAATTTCTGAATCTTTAATAACCTTTTTTAAAATTATTATTTATTTATTTTTTAAAAATGTGACATATAGAGATATTAATGTTGTTAGGAGGAGCTGTAATAGAGTGACCGGCTGTTCCACAGCCTTGGTGCAATAACTGAGCAGACACGGTTACCCTTATGCTTTATTGGACACTGTGGAATGGCCAAAAGTAACTGATCTAAGGACCTCAGGGACCCATGTGCAGAATCAGGGCAGAACAAGTCTGATACACAGGAGGGGAAAGCCTTTCAAGAGCTTTAAAAATGAACAATAGGACTTAAACCCTACCCTGTAATGGACAGGAAGCCAGAGAAAAGAAACTAAAACCAGGGTGATGTGATACTTTTTCTTGGTGTCTATTAACTGCATAACTGTAAACGGGCCAAGGAACACCTATTAACATCTGTATGTAGAAGATATTGCAACAACCTAACTATTAATCTAAGCACTTATAATCTAAACACTGCTGTTGAAGCATTTGTCTTCACGTCAAACCAGACATCAAAACTGCATTAAGATGTAAAATATGACACAGGGTTGCCAGGTGTGTCTCACAAAAGCAACCCAAAACACAGTCCACTAACAAAACTCAAAATATCAAAACACCAAAACTCAAATAACATGTGGCATCAGTTTAAAAGTAACCTAAGCACATGTAGGTGAAAAACAGGAGTTCTGTCACATCAACTGTGCCCAGCCACAACCCAGTTCATTCATTCATTCATTCATTTGTTTATTCATTTTCAATAACTGCTATATAATGATCTGGGTCACAATGGATTCTTCAGCTGGGAAACACAGGGTGTGAGGCAGGAATACACCCTCAAAGGGATACACATGTAAGAGCAATTAAGAGTTGCCAGTCTAACAACTGGCATGTTAATGGAAGGTGGGTAAAAAAAATGGAGAACCTAGAGGAAACCCATATGGACATGTATGGGAGAACATTCAAAACTCATCACAGATTGAACTGGGCAGCTGCACCACCATGAACCAAATCAGGCAAACACCTATTCCCAAAATCCAGAAACATAATCACATTCTATGTTCCTGATCTCCAGATCACACATAGCTATCATTTTCACTCCAGCAAACTTGCTGTGATGTTACTGAGCCTTTATTGTATTGTGTGTAACCTGTCTTGTTTTGGTTTTGACCCTTGTCTTTTCATTTACATACTTATTTGGTTTTGTCTATGTTTGTCTGTGTCCTGATAGCCAACCCATTGCCTGTACACTGGTTTTTATCCACCAGTCTATGAGTCTTTACAAGTTCTCATGCTTTGAAATCTAATATGATTTAGCTCACAGCTAATTCATGATGGTGGAATATGCAGTATTATGTTCAAATGATCTGCAGTAGTCAGACTGAAATTACAAAAGATGTTGTAGACGTTACTGCATATAACCCTCTGCCACGATATATACACTATATGACAAAAGGTATGTGGAAACCTGACATATCACACCCATATGTGCTTGCTGAACATTCCATTCCAGATATAGTCTCCCCTTTGCTGTTATAATGACCTCCAATCTTCTGAGAAGGCTTTCCATTAGATTTTGAAATGTGGTTGTGGGGAATTGTGCTCATTCAGCCAAGAGTGTTAGCGAGATCAGGCACTGATGTTGGGCGAGGCCAGGCACTCAGTCCAATTCATCCCAAAGTATTCCAGTTCATCCCAAAAGCATTCAGTGGGGTTGAGGTCAGGGCTCTGTGCAGGCCACTTGAGTTCTTTCACACCAACCTTGGCAAACCATGTCTTTATGTGCACAGGGGCATTGTCCTGCTAGAACAGGTTTGGGCCCCTTCATTCCAGTGAAGAGAAATCTTAATGCTACAGTATACAAACTTATTCTAGACAACTGTGTGCTTCCAACTTTGTGGCAACAGTTTGGGAAAGGCCTACATGTGGATGGTCAGGTTTCCAAATACTTTTGGCCATATAGTATATATTTACTTAACTTATTTACTTAACTTGCTCAGTACCTATTCACTGTGGTGCTCACCTTTGCTTCCCCTTCCGGTACAAGCCTACAAACACTATTCTGTCTTTCTCTCCTGTGGGGATTCAAGGTTTGAGGCTTTTAGCTGAATGACACTTTAAACTGTGTGTGTGGAGGGACAGAGATGACGACAAAGTCAAACCATGGCGCCACAATGACTGCTTTCAAGAAGGTCAACTTACACCCTCACACCCTTCTACGAACACACACACTTAGGCATTACAATTAGTTTGGCCAGAGTCACCTAGAGGTCAGACATAGTGGTTTAGAGACACCCTGGCTACGTGACTCTCTACAAACTCAACATGCAACATCCTAACTCAACCATTGGATTCACCACACAACTTTTACCCTTGCGATTTTAAGTTAGCAGAGTGTTTAATGAATATTTGAGTTCTTTGAACATTCAGGTGTTTTCAAGTTCATTATGTATTCTGGGTGCTCAGAGAACGTATGTTTAGAAATGTTCCTATGATATTACTGCAGTCTTTTTTTTTAGCTGTAGGAATTTTACAGCTAATGTTTCCATATTGTTTCTACAAAAGTTCTAATAAGAAATGTTCTGTGTACAACATTCTAATAACATTGTGAAGCAAACCAATTACAGCATATTTTTGGAGCATTGCAGGATTGTGGTAGTTCTTCGCATTGACCTTGTACAGAAAATAGTGCTTCTATCACAAATATTTGCTTCTACCACAGTTATTTCTTCAACTGCAAATGCTTGTTCATTATTTACTTCCTGTATTTATATTTTCTCAGTCTGAAATGTAAAAAAAAAAACAAAACAAAAAAAACAAAACAAAATGCTTGCCTGTTCAGACTGTATTGAAAGGCAAGAAGGCATGTCTGAATTAATAATTTTTATGAAAAATCTTGCCTTTTGAGATTCCTTAATTTTGCCAGCATAGAGTGAGGGGAAAAAAGTATTTGATCCCCTGCTGATTTTGTACGTTTGCCCACTGACAAAGAAATTATCAGTCTATAATTGTCATGAATCGAGTTTGAGCCAGAAGCAAGTGCAGATAATGACATTCATTGAAATAAACGTACTAAGAAACAAAGACACTAAGACAACTTGGTATCACACTGTGGCATAAAACAAAACACAGAGACATGAACGACAAGAGTCTAGGACAACGAAAGACAACCAAACAGTGCAGACAAGGACTATACACACACACACACACACACACACACAAACACACGTGCTCATTAACCAAACGTGAGTCAGGTGCAGGTGGTCATGTGACAGCTAGTGCAGTGCAGTGGCTGATGGGAAGTGGAGTCCAGAGTTTCTTGATACATGACAATAATTTTAATGGTAGATTTATTTGAACAGTGAGAGACAGAATAACAACAAGAAAATCCAGAAAAATGCATGTCAAAAATGTTATAAATTGATTTGCATTTTAATGAGTATTTGCATTGCATTGTATTGTATTGCATTTTAATGAGTATTTTAAGTATTTGACCCCTCTGCAAAACATGACTTAGTACTTGGTGGAAAAACCCTTGTTGGCAATCACAGAGGTCAGACGTTTCTTGTAGTTGGCCACCAGGTTTGCACACATCTCAGGAGGGATTTTGTCCCACTCCTCTTTGCAGATCTTCTCCAAGTCATTAAGGTTTCGAAGCTGACGTTTGGCAACTCGAACTTTCAGCTCCCTCCACAGATTTTCTATGGGATTAAGGACTGGAGACTGGCTAGGCCACTCCAGGACCTTAATGTGCTTCTTCTTGAGCCACTCCTTTGTTGCCTTGGCCGTGTGTTTTGGGTCATTGTCATGCTGGAATACCCATCCACGACCCATTTTCAATGTCCTGGCTGAGGGAAGGAGCTTCTCACCCAAGATTTGACGGTACATGGCCCCGTCCATCGTCCCTTTGATGCGGTGACGTTGTCCTGTCCCCTTAGCATAAAAACACCCCCAAAGCATAATGTTTCCACCTCCATGTTTGACGATGGGGATGGTGTTCTTGGGGTCATAGGCAGCATTCCTCCTCCTCCAAACACGGCGAGTTGAGTTGATGCCAAAGAGCTCCATTTTGGTCTCATCTGACCACAACACTTTCAACCAGTTGTCCTCTGAATCATTCAGATGTTTGTTGGCAAACTTCAGACATGTATATGTGCTTTCTTGAGCAGGGGGACCTTGCGGGCGCTGCAGGATTTCAGTCTTTCACGGCGTAGTGTGTTACCAATTGTTTTCTTGGTGACTATGGTCCCAGCTGCCTTGAGATCATTGACAAGATCCTCCCGTGTAGTTCTGGGCTGATTCCTCACTGTTCTCATGATCACTGCAACTCCACGAGGTGAGATCTTGCATGGAGCCCCAGGCCGAGGGAGATCGACAGTTCTTTTGTGTTTCTTCCATTTGCGAATAATCGCACCTTCTCACCAAGCTGCTTGGCAATGGTGTTGTAGCCCATTCCAGACTTGTGTAGGTCTACAATCTTGTCCCTGACATCCTTGGAGAGCTCTTTGGTCTTGGCCATGGTGGAGAGTTTGGAATCTGATTGATTGATTGCTTCTGTGGACAGGTGTCTTTTATACAGGTAACAAGCTAAGATTAGGAGCACTCCCTTTAATCTCAGCTCATTACCTGTATAAAAGACACCTGGGAGCCAGAAATCTTTCTGATTGAGAGGGGGTCAAATACTTATTTCCCTCATTAAAATGCAAATCAATTTATAACATTTTTGACATGCGTTTTTCTGATTTTTTTGTTGTTATTCTGTCTCTCACTGTTCAGATAAACCTACCATTAAAATTATAGACTGATCATTTCTTTGTCAGTGGGCAAACGTACAAAATCAGCAGGGGATCAAATACTTTTCCCCTCACTGTATATAGTACCCTTCAATGTTCTACTCCTGTAATCATGTCCATCAGCAGCCTGTGTGGACAAAAATAATAGTTATTGTTGTTATTTGTAATTGTTTTTGACTTAACATTTGATTTCTAATTAGAAATGTCCAGTGTAACATAACAAAACTACTAATATTTTATTATTTTTATTGTTGTTCTCTTTTTACAACTGATCATTCCATCTCACCTAACAAACATTTGGGTTCATCAAGCATTACTGTATATTGGTATCTTGGCAACGCTTTAGCATATGCTGCCTTTGAAGCCCATCTGAAACCTGTTTCTTTACAGTTACCTACTTAGATGTCAAAGTGCTGCCTTTTTAAGACACTGATTTATAAGACAGTGTAGGCATAAATAAGGCATCAAGGCAGTTGACCTCTGTTTCAGACACTGTTAATTTGGTGCTGATTTGGGTCACTGACCAATATACTCTCCCAGGCAGCCTCCATTAGCTGATTCAGGTCTAAAATTATCAAATATTTTTATCTTGACTCACTCTGAATGGCTTGAAAGTGCAAAACTATTTTTATGGCCAGCCATCGACTCACAATAATCCACAGACTAGCCCAAACCTAGGTAAATTTGGTTGTGAATTGGTGTTATAATTGGCACAAAGCATCACCTGAACTTTATTGATTCTAAACACTTTCCAAAGCATTTCTACTGACAGTTGTGGGGCATTACAAAGGCATTTCATTGTTCTTGTGAGGTAAGGTGTACTAGGAAGGTATAAACTCAAGTTCTGATGCAAGAGGAGAACATAACCCAACGGCTCTGAAAAAGAATGATCGGTCTGAAAACATGGATTTTAAGCTCTAGTCCTGGGAAACACTACCCTCAACATTTCGGAAGATTCTCTGCTCCCAGCACACATGGTCCAACTCATGAAGAGCTAATTAGTTGGTGAGCTGGATCAGGCTTGTTGGGAGCTACAAAATATTGATGCTATGTAGGGCAGATGGTCCCCAGGACAGTATTTGAAAAACCCCTGACCTACACTCTTAGAAAACTATACTATATTGTACCTTTCAGAATACAAATGGTTGTTACTGTTTTGTTCCTCAAAAAAATACATTTTTTCACCTTTAATTTGTATCTTTCAGCTGGAAAAGTAAATGTAGTTTACTATTAATGCTCAAGGAATATAATAGAATTGGGTGAGCAATCAAATGTACATACCCTTGCCCCAATTGTCCAAGAGTCTATGCAGTCACTCTTATGCACAAACCCAGGCATGCACAATTACATACATATCAGTGTTCCAAGTGGAGCTTCTTTAGGAAGCCAAGAACCCTTCAGGTAATTTGTTTTTCTAAAGGTGTGTATTTTTAACTACTTCACATTAGTCCTTCATCCATATTCAATATTCGCTTTATCCTGGTCAGGGTAACAGTGAATCTGGAGACTGTCCCAGGAACACTGGGCAATGAGGTAGGAATACACTTTGGATTAGATGCCAGTCCATTGCAGAGCAACACATTTTCATTTTTCACTTAGGGACAATTTAGAGTTACCAATTTACCTACTGGCATGTTTGTGGGAGGTGGGAGGAAACCAGAGACACCCACACATACATAGGCAGAACATGTGAGACGCCATAAAGAAAGTGAACTGAGCTCAGGATTCACCACATTAGTAGTGAATTTAATAAATTTTCAGGGAAAATGAACTGTTAACCGAAATGGTTAAGAGTAATTATGAATTGTTGAATTGACCAAAAAACATTTTGTTTGTCCAGTAAATTTGTAGTAAAGTTGTGTGTGGCCCCTGTGGGCTGTTTGACGGCTGTGAGTATACCGAGTGGAAGCTTAGCAGGATTTTGAACAGGCTCAAGCTGAATTTGGAGGTCTTCCAAAGCCTCTTGGCCATTACATCCCTGACTGACAGAGCCAATCAGAGTGAGCACAGCACACTGACACTCCTCCTAGGAGTGTGTGTGTGTGTGTGTGTGTGTGTGTGTATGTGCACCTTTAGGTGATGTAATTAAACTCCAGACCTTTAATCTTACCATCACGGTGAATTCTGAACAGTCTGTCAGGACCACTGTCAAAGAGGAGGCCAATACACACACGCAGGCGACGCACTGACACACAATTAAGATAAGTGGATAGGGGCATTATTGGAGAGTCAGAGAAAGATGGACAGGTGAGGGCAGGCAAATCAACCTGTGTGTTTGTGCATGTGTGTGTGAGTACAGGTCTGAGACGAGAGCTAAATTGAATCCAGAGAGAGAGAGAGAGAGAGAGAGAGAGAGAGAGAAAGAGAGAGATATGCACTTAGAGGATCAGAGAGGGAGGTAGAGACTATATGTGTGTGTGTGTGTGTGTGTGTGTGTGTGTGTGCATGTGCATGTGCATAAAAAGCTGGCTCACCGTCAGGATGATTTTTGAGCGAGTGTGCACTGATTTAGGTTGGAAGAAAACCAGCTGAAACTCCTTGGAAGTTCATGCAAAGGTGTACATGTGTAAAGTTGATTGAAAGGATACAAAATACTGCTAAATTATTATTATTGTTAATAGTTTGTCAGTGACTTTCTCTAATTACAATCATTGCATTCTTTTATGATTTGGTGCAACCTGTGTCTTTAAATGACTTTTGATCACCAGCAAAGATTAAGACAAATCTTTCTATACTTTTAAAGCACATACAGTATACACATTTTGGTTTTGTTGTTGATTTTTACCATTTAGCATCCTCTGATGGACATGTCGAAGCACCAGCCAGACTTCTGAGCTGTATAAAATATTATGTACTGTGGTTGAGTGTGAAGGGTGAACGTATAAATGAATTGATTTGTGGAAGACATGTGGAAGACGTGATGCAAACCCATAAATGCTGTACAGATGTGGGTACGGTATTAATTTTTGCGAATGAAATGTGGAAATAGGCCATGTTTGGCTCGATGACCTTGAGTCAGAAACCTGCGCCTTGGAGGGAGGAGTCACTGCAAATCATTACAAAGTTTTTCTGACTGATCACCTTTACCCTATGATGAAACATTTCTTCTAACATATCTGTGGAAGGAGTCTTGTTTATTCCTGCCTCTACTGTGTGTGCGTGGAGTTTGCATGTTCTCCCCATGGTTCAGGGGTTTCCTCCAGGTACTCTAGTTTATTCCCCCAGTCAAAAGACATGTGCTGTAGGCTGATTGGCATCTCTACATTGTCTGTAGTGTGTGAATGTGTGTGCGATTGTTCCATGTTATGGATTGTGATGGACATCATCCAGGGTGTCCCCCACCTTGTGCCCCAAGTCCCCTGGGATAGGCTCCAGACTCCCCATAACCCTGTGTAGGATAAACAGTACAGAAAACGGATGGATGGATGATGTCCTGTCCAGTATGACCCTGCCCTGATCCACAAAGCATGAGTGCTCATTGAATGGTCTGATGAGTATGAAAATGATGAACACTGAACACCTATGGGAGATTATGGACTGATGTATTAGATAGAGCTCTCCACAACCATCATCAAAATACCAAAAGAATATATCTTATGGAAGAATGGCATTTCATCGCTCCATTCCTTAGCAGTATTCCTGATACATCTTTGCACACTCTTGGCATTGCCTCAGCCATATAGATTTCCTCTGGGTTCTCCGGTTTCCTCCTACCTAAAAACAAACAAACAAACAAACAAATAAACATGCCTGTAGTTGCATTGGTGACTATAAATTGCCCCTTGGTGTGAATGTCTATGTGGATGGTGTCCTATCATAGACTGGTGTCCCATCTAGGGTGCATTCCTGCCTTGCATCTTTGTATCCGACTCCAGCAGGCAACGCGGCATGAGTTTCGAGACTTCTGCGTCTTTGTTTTCATGGAGACGTGGCTCAGTGACAGAGTTCCGGATGCTGCCATTCAGCTAGACGGGACATTTACACCACACGCTGCATTCGCAAAGCCACCAGCATTGAGGACGACCCCTCACACTCCTCACACAAACTCTTCACCCTCCTGCCGTCTGGAGAAAGGTACCGCAGCATTCGGGCCCTCACGGCCAGACTATGTAACAGCTTCTTCCCCCAAGCCATCAGAGTTCAATACTCAGAGACTGGACTGACACACACACGCACACACACACACACACACACACACACACACACACACACACACACACACACACACACACACACTGTGCTGAACTGAACACTATCCCACTCCCCTTGCAATTTTTGCACATTTCTGTACTGACTACATGTACTTTTGCTGCTACTGTACTTATAAAAATATTGTTTTATTTCTTGTAACTACTATACACCTTAGTTGGCTGCTACTGCAATAACTGCTATGTCCACATATGGTATAAGCTAATCTGCTGAATACTATGTCATAATATGTTATGTTTATATTCACAGCATTTCTTTTTTCTTTCATTTTTTTTTATTATCCTGTTATTCTTTCGCACTATCGTTTTGCACTACCTGTCATTTCTGAAACTTTGACACTAGAACTGTGTACTGGTCAGCATTATACTCTCACTTACTGTGCCTATTGTCCTGTTTTAGTAGTTATTGTACTGTCTTGTGTTATTTGCACACGTTTGCACGTGCACTTTATGTAGAATGTGTAGGACATATTTAGTTCTGTGTCGTCTCCTGTGGTTAGTGTGTTGATTTATGTAGCACCATGGTCCTGGAGGAATGTTGTTTTACTGTGTACTGTACCAGCTGTATATATTTGAAATGGCAGTAAAAGCCACTTGACTTGGCTTTACTTGAGTTCCCAGGAGTCACTGCTGACTCTCACCAGGATAAAGATCTTACTGAATATAAATATTCAGTTATAGCATAAAATATGAGTGCATACAAAATTATTTATACTTATCAAAGGCAAAATATATTGGAATTATGAGCTGCAGAAGCCCTCTTGCTGATCAGTCTGGCTAAACAAGGTGTCTGGGTGTCATTTTTTTTTTTTTAAAGAAAAGTCCTTCCCCATAGCTAAAATGGAGGTTATACATGGTTTTAGCAGAATGACTGTCATTGTATGTTATTGTACTTTACATATAATATATTTCTTTTGTTTTGTGGCCATTTTCTGGTTTCATCTTCCTATTACAAAGTATGTTTCCATTTTAAACTTTTAATCATTATATGCTCATTTCCATAAAAATGTTTATATTATGATATACACTATCCGTATGTGGTACAATGGCAGCGAATGGCTTACATTCTCAGAAATGATGCAGAGAATTTGAAAAAATACTAAAAGTATGTATACCTTTTTTCGGATAACATTAATAAATAAGTATTTAGTAAATAGTAAAAAAAAGACACTTAATTCAGTATAATATGTAGTAAAACAGCACTGCTGGCCCTTCTGTCTCCCCACCACTGTGTGTGTGTGTGTGTGTGTGTGTGTGTGTGTGTGTGTGTGTGTGTGTATGCGCACTCTCAGATGTCACCAGCAGGCAGAGGGTTTTAGTGTTAAATGCTATCAGTCGACTGCAGTGGTCTGCATTATTAATCATCTCTGTGAAAACTGACCTCCTCTTCTTTTGCACTTTTAGTCATCTTTCATCCAGATCCAAACATGTCTGTCTGCTGTTTTATGTTACACTCAGTTTATGCATTACATTGAGATTTTAGCGATATGGAGACGGAGACGTATCTCAATACAGACAGAGTTTTCTCCCAAAAGCTTTCTTAAGAAACTTTTTTTCTGAACTACTTTTTAACTTTTTTGATCAGAAGCTGATTTTATTTAGTCATGTTCATATATGCATTATATTAAATTATATATGGATTGTATATAGCATTTAAAGTGGAGAAGGGTTGCACGAGGACTGGTTATATAAATATTGGTGTATAGCACTGTAATGTACACATTTACTTTCATTGTGAACATGCACAAGTGCTCCACCTCAAGAAGAGGATTGACTTCTGTGATCTTATCTTAGCTGGCTTTTTGTTGTTCGGCTGTTAAAATCACCTCGGATGGACTCTGTAGATAAGTGTTGAATTTTCCTATTAAGTTTCTTGAGGATTCGCCAAATTTGCACAAATATGACCTTATTAGATTATCTCACACACTCACACTAACGCTCACATCCCTCAAATCACATTTCACATTTCTCAAATAATAATAAAGGCAGTGCATAGTATTAAGACACTGTAAGGTTAAAATCCATAAAACAACAACAGCAACAACAAAAAGAACCAGAAAAAAAAACCTCACCAACTGTTTGAGATATTTCCATATAATAACTGAGAATTTGTAAGATCTTGTGAATGTGAATCTTTATTTTGAATCTATTTTTTATTTTTCCTTATGACTGTGTTTTATTTTCCTTTTTTATTAATTTGTGCTTGAAACTTGAAAAAAAATAAAAAAATAAAAAAACAGCCAGGCAGTAGACTACAGGGATGAGGGATAGGGCAGAGAAAGAGGACAAGCAGCTGTGGTAGATCTTATCTGAAGGCTGCTGAATCAACACTAACTCAATCAATGCGGTGACATCCTGAAAACCTTAGTTACTGAGACTCAAGCTTTCTTTGAGTCTGTTAGCTATGGCTAAATGTGCCTTATCTTTGCATTGCTAATGAGATAACAGTGCTGCATGTAAAGCTAATGACCAGAAGAGTGTGTTCTGGTGTTTACCAGTATGTTAGAGATAATCATTAGTGTTTCTTACACACACACACACACACACACACACACACACACACACACACACACACACACACACACACACACACACACACACACACACACACACTTTTTTTGGGTTATAAAAAAGACTGAACCTCACGTAGTATCCACTTTAGTGGAATTAATTCCATGCAGAGGAGAAGAAAGGGTCATTTGCTATCTAACTACATTTTACAACAGTGAAGCCACAGTTTTATATAAACTGAATTATATAAACAAATTATGGATGTTTAATTCATATTCTTTCTTATAGAGCATGTTTGTTTTAGTTTACCCCTGTGTGTTAATTAATACATTAACGAACATACATGTACTAACATGTACTTAAGGTGGTCATTATTCATGAATTCATAAGACTCTCGTCGTAGTTAAGGTTAGCTCTTCATAAGTTCTTGATTAGTACAAGCCTTAACTCATCATTAATTCATATTTAAGTAAGTATTAATTCAGGTATTATTGCATGATTATTCATGTACTGTTATTGTAAAACGTTACCATAAAATGTTATTAGCTGACATGTCATAAAGGAATATTTTTAATAGCAGAAAGATTTCTTGTTCTTGTTTGTTGCATTCATAGACCTGTTGACTATTTTATGTATGTTTATTTGAATGTTGATTGTATGCCAAAAACATAAATTAAACACAAATTACTTCATGGTGTCATTCTTGTATAGACCACAATTTCAGTGTTTCTCGCAGCCGTAGTAATTAACATATGACCGGTATTATATTCATTTGTCTGGTAAACAGAATCGCTCCCAGACACCCTGACAGGCACCAAAAAAAGATATATGTAAAATACAACAAAAATGTTTTCCCTGACCCAACACAGTTAGGAAAAAAGCTGGGGAATGCTATTAAAGCTGTAAAGCCAGTATGTCTGGAGCAGTTGAAGGACCTGCACAAGGGCTGAACAGAGGCTTTTTAGCAGCTTTGGGATTTGAATTCACCTTCCATAAGACCAAATGACTATCATTATTAAAATCATTTATCTGCTTGATGGAGAGGGCTGCTTTCATGCTGCACAGGTGAGAGAGACCCCATGGCTGAGTGAGATTAGTGGGTTATTAATAAGCAGCAGAGGGTCTCTAATTACACTTCAATTTATCATTCTCTGCTGCCAATTAAATCGCTAGCACAATTACTTGATAAAGGTGTGATGTCACTGACCTGTAAAATATTTATTAGGGCTAATATTAATAATGTAGGAATGATGTTAATGGAGCTTATCCTTGGAAATTCCTTAACCTGGAGGATCACATGAGTGAAACAGCGAGAGAGAGAGAGACAGAGAGAGAGAGAGAGAGAGAGAGAGAGAGAGAGAGAGAGAGAGAGAGAGAGAGAGAGAGAGAGAGAGAGAGTAATAATTCTCAGAAAATAAAAGAGCATAACTTAACTGGGGACTCTTTGAATAAAGCACTATTACCATACAACAAGGTGGGACAATTTCACTTGAAGTGTAATATGTTGAAATACGTAAATGTGCCTTGGAACAAGATGAATCATTGTACACTTTGAGTGCTGCGTATTCCAATTAATCTCGTCAGGAGGAATAATAGACATTACTAAGACTTTATACATTTTTAATCGGGCGGGTGGGGGGGGGGGGGGCGGTGGGGGGGCAGAGAGAATGCCTTTCGGTTAGACATAGGTGATAACACTGATTTTCTTTTTGCTCCACTAATACCAAGTCTAGTATCCCTGTACCAATACTCATACTTTGAAAAGTCTTCTTTGCGACAGTCAGAATTTGAAGACACGGATATTAAGAATTACATGTGAAAAATGATTTGAAACTGTTCTCTCTTTCAGTCCTGTGTAAAAAAAAAAAAAAAAAGCTCACGGTATATTGATTTTCAAATGAAATGCCAGGATTGAAATCACTGGTAATTTTATCCACACATCCTTATGTCTCATACCTGGTATGTGTCTATATGCATGCTCGCCTCTATATTTAAGGAGACAAAGGTATGTGAACACTAAAGCTTTGAGTAAAATGGCACAAAACTAGCTGACATTATCATTAGCTATCATTTTACTGGGTGCTATTACCTTAGTGCATGTCTGTGTTAAGCCTTTTACATACATTTGATGGACATACATCTCTGTGATTGTCAATTACATAATGAACATATTTGATATAATGAGTTAATTTTATTCTATTTTTCAGTTATGTAATTTTTTAGCAGCGTGTGAAAAGCATGCCAGTAGGTGGATTGCTCCTAGGTGTGAATAGTGTGTGCAAAGTGCATCCAGTCCATGGTGTATTCCTGCCTCGCTCCCACTGTTCCTGGGACAGGTTTCGAATTCACTGTAACACCAACCAGGATAAAGTGCTTACTGAAAGAAAGTGAGTTATATTATTTTTTTGTTGTTGTTGTAATTTTTTACATTTAATTCCACCCCCTTTCATGTCTAGATGAAAGTATTTAGAGATCTGTGCCTCCACATCTATTCTCTCTTTTAAAACTAGCCAATATTTTTTATTTATTCATTTATTTATTTTTGTCTCTTAAGGGTTTTTGTTATTTGTTACAGATTAGGCAGACGGGAAACAAAGGGAATTGATGTGACAGTCTGCATATGAATAATGAATGGATCTAGGTTATCTCATGATAAGAGGCCCTTTCTCTTCTCCGTACACTGGGATATGAACAAGCATTATTAAAATTATCCTTCATAATCCAGTATCTACTGCATTTCTCTCTCTCTCCCTCTCTCTCTCTCTCTCTCTCCCTCTCTCTCACTGTCTCTCTCTGAGTTGCTGGGAAATGATAATGTCAGCAGGAAGCAGTGGTAACAGCCCCAGATCGATATCCTGCTAATAACTGCACCATCAGACCAAACCTCTTCCTCACACACACAACCTCACCCCACCCAGATCATAGGAGCGCGCATGCCTCATCAAAATTAAGACTATTTATAGAAATGGACAACATCATTATAAAAGACTGAATATGGCTTCATAAACACAACATACTGTATTTTGCTAAAATTATCATTATATTGGGTTTAACAGATGAAAGGTGTGTGCATTTCTTATCCCTTGCATATGAGCAATCAAAGGCAGAGATATTGATATTTAAAAGTGAAACACATTGCACTTATTTTTATTTTTTTTGTCAGAGATGGCTATATGGAAGCCCTAATGCAAAAATAAAAATAAAATAAAGAGTTATAGTGTCACTAAAGGCAGTTGTAATACCTACTCCTCTTCTGAAAGCATGTTTTTGTGCCCTCTGAACTGCTTCAGACTGCTTCATTTATCAATATTTTAGTAAAGTCATGTATAATTGTTTGTTTAATCCAAACTGAACTAAAATTATTCCACCAGATTTACAAAAGTTTCAGAAATGGTGATTTTGTTTGTACTTATGTGTGCATGCCGTACATTAAACAGGTGCATGCATGGTACAACTGATTTGCATTTGGTGTCACCCACAAAACACCATAAAAGTCAAAGCTCACAGCGCTGTGCAGAAATGACGAGCAAAAAAAATAATACTTTCTCAGAGGTAGAAGTGAAAGCTATGCTAATAAAAATATGTATTATTTAACAGTTTAGCAGCGTCTGACAAGGTTCAATTCTAGAGACAAATTACAAAACAGGAGAATTAGGTGTGAATTAAAAGAGGTTTAATGAAAATGGTCTGATATGAAAATGTAAAAATAAATAAATAAATAAATGATAAAGTGTCTCGGCTGAGGTGCTGGAGTACTGCACATTGTTAAAAGAAGGTGCCATGGCAAATGAAACTGATTTATAAACCAGCTTTCATCTTCTGACAAATATCATATCTGTCTTTAAACATCCTTTCCCTCATAGTCTTCAATCAGCGGAGGCATTTGTTTATGGCTTATGGCTATGCACAGACAGATTTTTCTGTTTTCTGTTTATGTCTTAATTTATGGGTTCATGTTAACTCAATTTCTTTATTTTCCATATTCTTTCATTAATGCAGTCAATATAAAATTCCTGGGATTCACAAAATTTTCTTCATGGTATTCTTAGTCCCTGACCTAGCCTACTGAACTTGCATGAAGATGTGTTTTTGAGAGAAACTCCAAAGCACTTCTATTAGTCTTTCTGGATACAGGCAATTGCTAAGTGCTGCACATGTACTACAAATTAGCAATTTGAACTTGACAGTAAATTCCATATATAAAAGTGCAGTAATCCATGCAAATGATATGATTTGAAGCTGATCAGTCAAGGTTTACATTAGTAAACATTAATCTTCTTAAATTTACAGACACTCAGGAGCAGGAGTAGGATTCAAACGTTTCTTCAAAATGACAGGATTTTCATGAATACTAAATTCTTGGATAAATCCTCCTACAAACGATTTACAAATAAATCCATTCATATCCAGCTTGATAAAGTAGGAGAAATGTGTTCATTATCACATGATATAACCATCATTAAAAATATGCAAAGTACATTATAGGAAAGTTCACTGATTTATTGCTTAACCATCTACTGCATTACTTAATTACATGTACATGAAAAAGTTTTATGGATTTTTAGTATTTTAATTAGCTGGTAAATTGTTGACATATGGCAATAGTAGGCCACCTAGTAAGTATGTACAAGGTATATCTTCTACAAAGGAAATACAGTTGTAAAACTTTGATCCAAACATGTTTTAGGTAAAATATCTTGTTAAGTCTGTCTCTTGAACCATAAAATTTAGAAAATAAGCTTTAAATAAATTAAAATGTAAAAATATCTGAACAACCGAGGGTTAAGGGCCCAACAATGGCAGCTTGGCAGTGCTGGGGTTTGACCTCACAACCTTCTGAGCAGTACCACAAACCACAATTCCATTATCACCATATGGCAACAATTACATTTTACCATTTAACAGAGTACTCAAAATATATAAACTTGTTTAAATGACAAAAAATAAATATTAACTTATCTCACATAGTGTTTAATTTTTTCAGTTAAGTAATTTTGCCTAAATATTGAAACATTAATCAAATTATGAGAGCACACCGATGATGAGAGCCCTTCGATGAACTTCACAATGCCATGTAATTGCAGAAAAGGAAGTGCAAAAAAGGGTAAAGGGTATACATTCCTTTACTAAGTCCCAGCTTCTTTATTCCTAAAAAAGAAGAGGAAACAAAGCAACACTACAACAAAACCCACAGGAATAAGGAGTAATTGTAATTATATGCATCAAAGTATAATGAACTCATCAAAGTAAAGTATTAAAGAATACAAATAAACAGTATATGGGTCAAAAAACAGACAATGTTTTTTTGAATCTGAATGTGTTCATGGTATAAAAAAATATTAATATGCATAAATAATAAATGATATCCCACTGTTACTTATATCTTTACAAGGTGTTTTCATAAAACACATTAAGAGGTAAATAGTTTATATGTGTAATATTGTCGTTTACATTGTCATTTATCCTTTACATTGCAATTTTAGCACCAACTTAAAGAAGAGAAGTCACAATAAAAGTTCATATCAATCTCTGTAGCATATTTTAAATAATATTACCTATTCCCATTTTGAAACTTCTTTTTTGTTGCTAACCAATACATACAGTCATGGGAAAAATAAAGTACACCCTCCCTCAATTCTATGTTTTATTTATCAACAATCTTCTATAAACAATCAAATAACCTCAGGTGACAAAATCAACAACAACAACAACAACAACAACAACAACAACAACAACAACAACAACAACAACAACAACAACAAAACCCCAGATTTTTAATATGTCGTCTTTTCCCCCCAAAATAAGCAAACCAAGATTCAGAAACCACATGGGAAAAAATAAATACACCCATCTTACTTACACAATCTTTAAGAGAGTAATTAGCAGTCAGGTGTTACTAATAAAATGTACAAGATTAGTTAATCATTAATTAATGAAGGCGTATACAATTGTATACTATACAAATATTCAATCAAAAACACAATTTTAATAAATTAATAATTCACCATTTTTGGTAAGTTTTATTGTCATTCCATCCATGTATGCACACACACACACACACACACACACACACACACACACACACACACACACACACACACACACACACTAAGGGACATATTCAGCGTCAGCGACTTAAGTCTGAAAGTTACTTCACTATTTATGTGTTATGCGTCTTCAGAGATGGGTTATACACAAGCTTAAGTTGATTTTCTAGGTGTGCCTTCCAGATTATACAAATCCCCTGCCTGCAGCCCACACCTCTGAGTTTGCTAGATTTTTTTTTTTTTTTAGCAGTGCTGAACTTAATACTGCTCCTCATTCGAGCTGATATTGCACAAGAAAAAAGTGCTTACAATCCCCTCTGAAAGTACTGGAACAGTAAGGCCAATTCTACTCTACTTACTATACATTGAAGCCATTTGGGTTTGAGATCAAAAGATGAATATGAGACAGTAGTTCAGAATTTCAGCTTTCATTTTCACATATTTATATGTGTTAAACAACGCAGAACATGGAACCTTTTGTATCAGACCACCCAATTTGTAGGTGATCAAAAATGTTTGCAAGCATCCGGCTATGTATTGGCTATGCCCCCTACTTGTGTAATGCCTTTGATTGATTTTCCCTCTTTTCTCAGCTTGCTTTTTTCCCCATAGACTGCTATCTGAACTGCATGTTGGCTTATCCTTTTTAACAACAAACGCAATCTTGACAGGTAAAATTGAAGGCTAAAATAAAGAGAAAATATTCAGAGCTAGTTATTGTTTAAACAGTCAATCTAAAAGGACACACCTGGGTAACAAGAAACACATGTCAGTCACATGTTCCAATATTTTTGCTTGCCTACAAATTGGGTGGTCTGATACAAAAAAAAGAGTTGTTTAACACATCTAGATGTGAATATGAGGAAATGAAAGCTGAAATGATGATCTATTATCTAATATTCATCTTTTGATCTCAAACCTAAATGTCTTCAAGGTATATCAAAAACAATAGAACTGGCCTTGTTGTTCAAATACTTTCAGAAGGGACTGTATGTCCAGGGTCAGAATTGTGTGTAACTGAGAAATACCTCTGTTTTAAGCAAACTCCACCCATATGTGCACTTAGCTCTTGTTACTTCTGAGGTTTGTGCACAGTTTTCGGTATTAAATCCTCACTAAGTGAGCTTAACTCAACTCTGAATACTCAACTCTGAATAGCCGAATGGACTAACTGATAAGATTTGAGATACAAATGAGAGATACTATAGTGCTTTAGCTCTTCATGCTTTGAACTGATAAGAACAGATCAATAATGAGAATTAGCAAGAGAGTGAGAGAAAAGCAAATAATGGGAGAATGATAGAGCAAGCGAGATGGGAAAAGGAAACACTAAGATGGTGGGAATGAGTGATTTTATGTGCTATGGTAGTTGTGTAAGAGGCGGAGGCGTGGGCAGCTTCCCTTAGTGAGCGCTCTAATCAGGTTTAGAAGATTGACCTGAGACAGAACTCTGAAGTTCAGGAAGGTCAGGGTGGAGCACTTGTTATTTCCAGTGAATGATGCCTGCAGGGCTACAGAGCAACACAGAAGAAAATACAGGGGTTCACTACACAAAAGGTGCAATGAATAATAAAAAAAACAACAACAAAACAAAACAACAAAAAAGATACACTTGCATCGCAATACATTTTATACAGAGGGCACTGTGCTGGACGACAGTGCACACACTACATTCACAGTACAACAAGAGCAGCCTCAGAATAAACAAGAAAGTATAACTGCGCAAAGTTGAGCGGACTGATTGTGTAAATTGCATGCGATCAATTGAAAGTGTGAGAGTTTCTCCACTGAGTGAGATTTAAAGTCTCAACAGGACTTCAGGATAAGCAGCGCCACTGAGTCACAGTGGAAACATTCCATCTCCATCCTCTGCTGCTCGCAGGCCCCAGCAGCCTGCTGGGGCAATACCGCTTATTAAATTATCATAAAAGCCTGGCGCTCAATAAAAAGAGCTCCCGAGCCCTAATGGCCTGCAATTTTTATTTCTCAAATGAAGTTATGGCCAATAGGAAACCTACGACCCCTACATGCCCTCACTCGAGCTTCCTTTCTCTCGCTTCCCTCTTCATTAAGAGGATCTGCAGAACAGACAGGCCAGGGATGCACAAATATCATAAAGAAAGAAGGCAATTTTAATTAATAACCACAATGCAGCAGAGAGAGAGAGAGAGAGAGAGAGAGAGAGAGAGAGAGAGAGAGAGAGAGAGAGAGAGAGCATGAGAGTGTGAGAGAGAGCGAGAGAGTAAGATATATTGATTCATTAAGGTTCTGGAATTTGTTTTATATATATATGTATATATATATATACATTATTAGTGCCCTGAAAAACAGCTTTATCTATTAACAATTCAAAGTCTTCTCATAAACCAAATAAATTCTTAATTTACGAGAAAATTCAGTGCTTGAAAAGTCACTGTTTGCTTACTGGATGAGGTATATTTGTCCAGAATTGAGAATATTCTATGTTGACATAGCTTTATGATCATTTGCACAATAAACATAATATTGTTTAAATCCATAAACAGTGGTTTAAATGCCACAAACAAATACTTTTTGACAAATACTTTTGTGATTCTATGTATCTGCCAAAATATGTGTGTGTTTTGTTACAATGTGCGAGCATGTTTTATATCTTGGTGGGGACAAAACGTGCCCAAAAGGATAGAAATATCAGTTTTGGCTGGCTGGTCCCGATGAGGAAAACTGCTTTTTCCCCCACAAAGATGTCTTTGTTTGGTTTCTGAGGTCAAGGTTAGGGTTAGAGTTAAGAAGACAAGAGATAATAAGACGAATGTGTGTGTGTGTGTGTGTGTGTGTGTGTGTGTGTGTGTGTGTGTGTGTGTGTGAGAGAGAGAGAGAGAGAGAGAGAGAGAGAGAGAGAGAGAGAGAGGGTGGGGGGGGAGAGAATGTGAGAAAGGCACTGCAATTTGTATGATTCTTTGTGTGAGTGTGTGTGTGTGTGTGTGTGTGCTCTTGTGAGGGAGAGAATGTGAGAAAAGCTCTGCAATGTGTATGATTCGTTGTGTGTGTGTGTGTGTGCGTGTGTGTGTGTGTGCGTGTGTGTGTGTGCGTGGGTGTGTGTGTGTGTGTGTGTGCGCATCTGCCAGCCTTCTAGAGACTGACATTGAAGCCTGGATCGATATCCAATCACCTGCATCTCTCAGCAACAGTACACGAAATCGTACACATTCCAGATAAAAATCGCACACACAATCAACGTCACGAAAAGTCCAAACACACACCGGCACAGTCGTTTCTCTTAAAAATGCACACGCCTCTCTTTCTCACCTGAAATATGTACAAGCATAAAATATCAAGAGCTCCGATGATTAAATGAGAATGCTTAATTTTCAATTTGTAAGCTCTCTCTAATCTCTCACTTTTTTCTATGGTGCGTGTGTGCATATCTGCAGTTGTGACACCATTCATTTCTCTATCTTTGGCCCTGTATTCAGCTTCTCCTTTAGACAGAAATACAAATCCTTTCACTGAATTTCTCTATAGTAGTTCAGCCACAACAGAGAGAGAGAACAAATCTCCAAAAGCTGATAAAATAAGGTATTATGCTGTGCTGTGAGTTTGAAAAACTTGTGGCGTATTTATCACGCTGCTGCTATAATTTGCTCCACCTGAGTTAAATCTTTAATAGGCAGTTACAGTGAATGTCCCATTTCCTTTGACTAAATGCTACTCATTTTTTTGTATATTCACCTTTGCCAGCCAAATATCTTTCAGGAAATTATCAAATTCAGAGTCAACTGTGCAGCGTCACACCTCCTATTGGTTAGTTCACTTTAGGATCTGGCAGGTCGACTAATAGCATTGCAAAGCAATAGCAAAAAGTGTAAGAATACACTAATTGAACTAAATGCATCAAAATACACTCCCCATCCACTTAATTAGGAACATCTGTACACGTGCACATTCATGCAGTTATAAAACACAAGTAAAATGCATATAATCATGCAGATGTTGGTCAAGAGCTTCAATTAATCTTCACATCAAACATCAGAATAGGTAAAAATGTGACTCTGTGACTTTGAACATGGCATAATATTTGGTGCCAGTTGTTCTGCTTTGAGTATTTCAGAAACTGGCTCTAGAGTTTAAAAACATATAAACACACACGAAAAAAATCCAGTGAGTGACAGTTCTGTGGACAGAAATGCCTTGTTGATGAGAGAGCTCAGAAAAGAGTGGTCCAGACTGACAGGAAGGTTATGGTAACACTCTTTACAACAATCGTGAGCAGAAAAGCATCTCAGAATGCACAACATGCTGAACCTTGAGGCAGATGTTCTACAACATGTGAAAGACCACATTGGCTTCCAAAGAATCTGAGTCTACAGTGAGTGCAAGCTGACCACAATTGGACAATTTGGAAGATTGGAAAAAAAAAAAAACAGGCAACATTTTTGATTTGTTGAAGATGGTCCCATTCTGCTGTGCGATGTGAATCTTAACTGAAGTGGTTGGTGAGAGTAGAAACATCTGAGGTTGTCTCTGGGCAATCCATCTCAGCTTTTTCTTTCTACTTTTACTTCTGAAATTAAGGTAACTCCAAAGCCTGCTAAAGTCAGATAGAGACTTAATAAGTTCAAAAAAGTGCATTGATGATCTCAAAGGATCGAGACCCCTTTGGGCAGTAAGTCAATGGGAAGACTGGACACACCAGGTAAGCCGAGCTGTATGCTACAGGATGAGAGGAACTTAATGTTGACTTATTAACTGCGTAATGGACAGCGGCAGCACCCGTAATCATGCTTTGGCTGATTGATCAGCACAGCTGTGTGATCGATGGTCTGTGTTCGGTCCTTTCACTCTCAGATGTATCGTAATCCGTCTCATTAATTAAAAGCCATTGATGGAGGGGATTAAGGAGGGGCCTTGCCATGGTGCACAGAGACACACCAAACTGTGTCATGCAGGTACTTTCTGTCTAGTTAGTTCTTCAAAGTGGTGTTAGTTAAACACACTCAGCTGTTTACATGCATCATGTCAGTCTGCTGTTACAGTCTCAAATCTGATTGGTCCAGTACCAGCTGTAATACAAATCACAGGTTTCTATACTCAGCAAAAAAAGAAATCCTCTCACATTCAACTGCTTTTATTTCCACAAATTTCTTTTATTAACATAAAAACATTCAACAACTGAGACATAAACTGAACAGGTTTCACAGACATGAAATTCAACAGAAATGGGAGAATGAGTCCCTGAGAAAAAAAAGGGGGGGGGGGGGGTCAATATCAAAAGTAACAGTCAGTATCTGATGTGCCTCTCCTCCAGCTGCTTTAAGTACTGCAGTGCATCTCATCCTCAAGGACTGCACCAGATTTGTCAGTTCTTGCTGTGAGATGTTACGGCATTTGAGAGTTCTTGATCACGTATAGGGGGGACACATTGTTACATGTAATTTTCCACTGCAAGGATGATCAGTTGTCCTTCCTGTCTCCCTGTAGCACTGTCTTAGGCATCTTAGATTACAGACATTGCAGTTTATTGCTCTGGCCACATCTGCAGTCCTCATGTCTCACTGCAGCAGGATTATGGCATGTTCACGCAGGTGAGCAGAACCCTAGGCATTTTTCTGAGTCAATAGAAAGGTCTCTTTAGTGTCCTAAGTTAGTGTAACTGTGACTTTAATTGCCTACGACCTGTAAACTGTTAGTGTCTTAAGGACTGTTCCACAGGGGCATGTGCAATAATTGTTTGTGGTTCACTGAACAAGCATAAAAACATTGTTTAAACTCTTTCCAATAAAGATCTGTAAAGTGTATCTGGATTTAACAAAATTATCTTTAAAATACAGTCCCCTGAAAAAGGGACGTTTCTTTTTTTGTTGAGTATATAAAGGCACTCGTTCTAATACAATATTATTTCTATAGTGACTCATTCACAGAGACTTGTATGGCGGACGCACCCCATAATCTAGGCCTGATATTAAATAGATTAAAAAATGCATTTGAAATGTATGTAAGGTAAGCGCAAAATTGTTGATATGGTTAGGATTTTAGATTATTTATCATCATGGAAGAAATAATAATTTTCCACCATGGTGAAGTCTTCAGGACAGAGTGCTTTATGTTTTTTTTTTTTTTTTTTTTTTAATCTTATAAACTTATATATAAACCAAAAGAAATATAATGAGCCTGGTGAGGGAATAACATATGCTAAAATGTCTAACTAACTAAAATTGTTAAAAGTACAATGTGCCATTCTTTTATTAATAAAAAAAAATCCAGTTATTGGCAAATTATTGTGTAATAAGATGCTTCTAAACATGATGCTATAGAAAAATAATCAATTGTGAAGTGGTAACAGTAACTCTGCTTCATGTTGTGTGGAATCATACCACCCTGTTGTTCATTATTTTCCTATATCAGCATGGCTAATTTTGTTTTATTGCTTGCATTTTTTTTGGAGTGGATATTTTATAATACAGCAAACCTGATTTCATGGAAAGTTAGTGCAAATCAGATCAAATGAATGTGAAATGGTTGGTATGAACGTTATTCCCGCTTGAGGCCTAATCATAACCTTTGTAACTTTTCATACAAATTGAGTTGTGTAGGAATTTGCAAGCATGAGATCTTGTTGATTGCAGCCTGCCTTGTATTTCGTAGCCAAACACCTTTTCTTGTTATTTTGCAGCTGCTCTGCTAAGCATGAATGCACACACAGACACACTTTTGACTCTATTGCATAATGCAGTAGAGCGGCGCTCCTGTGACCAATAATGTCATTTTGGGACCATACCTCATGAATTTTAAGAGGTTAATCGTCTTTTTCACTCTTGGGGGAAAAAAAATCACTTTGCCAAATTGATTTTCTCCCCGACATTACGGGTGTAAGGGGTGTGTCATGTTAATGGTGTGACACTTTCACAGTATTTACAAAAACGTCTTTGTGTTCTGCAGCTGTTCTCTCTCTTTCTCTCTCTATTTCAATCCAAAAGTCACAGTGCATCTATTTACAGCTGCTCCTCTCACGCTGGGTTCTCTTAATTAATCCAAGATTGGAAAAATTAATTTAGCTGCAGGGTAGCTAATCAATATCCATGTCCTAAGTCCATTAAATATCTGTCTGTCTCTGTCTCTCACACACCCCCTGGATTTACAAGTTGATTTTCTCACCAATTAATCATAAAACCCCATTCACATCCTTAAACAGAGGTCAATCGAATCAATGGACTCATTACGAGAAGAAAGCGAACACAATCACATGCATGAAGATGCAAGGATGGAGAGATACCTACACACGGGGTAAAGAGCAGTTAGGCCTGTCTATTCATGTTTGTCCGCTGTAAATTTGGCTAAACTGCTCGTTGGTAAATGTAATAAATGAATTACAAGCATGGATGAGCACATGAATGTATTGAGTATAGGGGGTTGTTACAGTTCACAGTTCAACAACATGGCAGTGGTAGCCAAACACTCCTAACCACCCTCCCAACACACACACACGCACACACACACACACACACACACACACACATTATCTAAAAGGATAGCGTCTCTGGAGATTTGAAATGACAAAAAGCGTCTCTGCTGAAACCTTGTAACAAAGGTGAGCTTAATTTTGAGCTTCATGAGCTTCATTTTCCATCCCTGTCATATTGGTTTCGCTGTCACCACACACACCCACCCACCCACACACACACACACACACACACACACACACACACACAGACACACAGACATACATGTTAGAAAAGAACAAAGGAAAATTTGTTGCAATGTAGCAACATGATCTTTTTCCCCGTCTATATACAGTACATTTCTCATAAGTCTTTTGTGGATGTGAATAAGCAAACAAACAAAAAGTCACAACTTTCTAAGTCAAATTTTCTTGTTGTTGTTTCTAGATATGGTATTTACATCTGCCGTCTCTCAAATTAAGGCGACCAGAAATGTCGATATCAATAATGCAGGCCTTCACGAGTTTCATTGGACATTTTCATCAGTAGCTTTCTCAGCTTGCTTCTCCAAAATCCAGCCCCAGCCCCACCACCCCCAGACCCCACAAAAGAGATGCTTGAGATGTAGAGTGATGTGTAGACCTTTTAAACCTCTGAGGTGGCTCTCTATGGAACAAAGGCTCGAACAGTAGAAATCTATAAATCAGATTCCCCTGTGTGATTCAGCCAGCTGAAATGTGATTTAAAGATGTCTGAACGTCAGAGACACCCGATAACATCTTCAGCAATGGCATTTAGACTCTACTCAGACAACACGACTCTGCAGAAAGATCCACATCTTCTTAACCCTACCATAGCACAAAGGCCAGTAGGTGTCCCCAACTGGACAATGTTTTTCCTGTGTGCTCATTTGCAAATAATATGAAAACTGAAATAAAATCTAACTAAATAAAATGTTAACAAAATATACAGATTGTAAGGTTACTGAGAAACTGCTGAGTGTTCTCTCTGCTCTCAGTTGGAAACTATATGCTAGTTATTGGAGCGAAGACATGGGAGAGAGTCTACAGTAAACAGGATAGAATTTCATGCAGTTTAATAAACAATTCACCTCTTTTGCGTTATTTGATTCATTTCACCTGCACAAAGCTCCTCTTCTTCTGGGTGGGGTTTTGCCTCAGGGATTTATACAGTATTAGGGCCATTAGTGATAACTGCATATCTTTAGCAGTTCCTGGACTTTTCGAATGAAGGCATTAGTTTCAGTGTTTCTGCAAGTACCTGGAGTATTTGTCACAGATTTTACTAACATTTTATACCATTTGCAAACCAATACTAAACACATAGATTATAGTTGCCTTTACATTTCATAAATATTCACTTCTAAGTGTTGTCCGGGTATAACCATATGTAGAAAGACATTCATTACAGGCAGATTACATTCAAAAGAATTATTATACAAAATTGCTATACATTGTTCATATTAAATTATATACAATTAAAACATCATATTAAAATGAATGATGTTTAATTAAATGTTTATAATATTGTATTATAATGTATGCTAACTTGGCTTGTACCAAAGAACAATTCTGTGAGGACACAATATTCTGTTGTAAATTAATGAGGTAAATTAAAACATGTGATGTCATCAAACCTTGGACCACACATAACTCAGCAATATATTTCAGATAACCAAACTAATGAAGCACTTACATTATTATTGTACTTTATGCCAAAAAATATATACTGCTGCAGAACCGATAAACATATGAAAAAATAAAAGTGCAGTAGTTCAGTAGTTTCTCAATTTGAATCAACTGGGCTTCTGTAGCAGATCCACTGTTGTGGCTTATCCAATCACATGCATAAGTAACGAGCAACAGCATTAGAGACATTTCCTCAGAATATGTAGAATATGTTTCACGGATTTTCATAGATTCTTAAATTAAAAAACAAAATCTATCTGGTTAGCAAACTGAAGTTTTTCTCCTCTCAATAAATGGTAATGTGAAGCACTACTACGATTTATCCAGATGTTTGTGAGCAAGGACCTTTATGTACCTGGACCTTTGCAATTTTTAATTGGTTAGCTACACAATTGTTACACCCTGACTAGAACTACATACTTCTGATTGTTATGGTAAAGTTATACTAAATGCCACTCTTTGTATGTGCCTAAATTTGGATTACATGGAACAACCATGAACACTGACCAGCTGCTCTGGTTCATGTATAGAACGTTAGATTCGCTGAATTTTTCATACGTTTATTGATTGTACAAAGGTATATATTTTAAGTACTTGGTATGGTATTTCAGATAACAACCCATGGTATGGATGGTCTATGGCTCAAAAGCACCTCTTATGTTTTTTTTTCCAGTTTCATTTTTACAGAAAATTTCTGCTGAAAATTTCTGCTGTACATTTCTGCTGAACTAAACATTTCTGCTGAACATTTCTGTTGAACATTTCTGCAGAGCACTTCTGCTGAACTACACATTTTTGCTGAACATTTTCTTTTGAACATTTCTGATGAACATTTCTGATGAACATTTCTGCTGAACTAACCATTTCTGATGAACTAAACATTTCTGATGAACATTTCTGCAGAACATTTCTGCTGAACTAAACATTTTTGCTGAACATTTCTGTTGAACATTTCTGCTGAACTAAACATTTCTGCTGAACTAAACATTACTGCTGAACATTTCTGCCGAACATTTCTGCTGGACATTTCTGCTGAACTAAACATTTCTGCTGAACATTTCTGCTGAACACATCTACCAAACATGTCTGCTGAACATCACCTTTTCTATTCTCTCCTCCCCTCCCTTTCCCAAATATTCCATTGAGAAGAAAAAAGAAAACAAATTGAGCAACACACAGCAGTAAACATTCACTGTTTTTTTTTCTTTTTATACTAACAAAGGAAAACAAAATTAAATTAATGTTTTTAAGTTAAGGACACATATACAGTACAGTACTGTGCAAAAGTCTTGCAATGACACATGCAACCAAATGCAAATATGCCTTTAAAAAATAACTAAATGAAACATTTGTACATCACTATTAAAGCAGTGAACAGTAATAAACTAAACAAAGTCAATATAAAGGGTAACAGCCCTTAGCTGTTTAAAAGTGCATCACTCGTCTCAGATAAACTTTGTGCAGTTTTATAAGGAAATTAGCTGGTAAGTTTTTCTGAGCATCTTGGAGAATCGGACAATTTTTCTGGAGACTCTGACGGTCATAACTGTTTCTGTTTTTGCAGATAAAACCGAAGAAATAATTAAGAAAAAAACAAAATGAAGAAAAAACTTCATTATGATTTTTATCTGAAAAGTAGTGTATTATATGCTACTTTCTTTACTGCCATACAAACATTTTCCTGTAACATTTTTTTTTGAAAAGTATGGTTTTGAATATTTTTTTAATTGTCTCAATAATGCATCAAACTCATAAAATAAACATTTAAGACAAAATTTGTATTTAGAAAAAATTGTGTGCCTAAGACTTTTGCACAGTATTATACATCCATCCACCCATCCATCTTCTACCGCTTAATCCTTTTCAGGGTCACGGGGAACGGGGAGCCTATCCCAGGGAGCATCGGGCACAAGGCAGTATTATACATAGTTTACGTGAAATCTTCAATTGGACTGAATTTATTTGGATTAAATCTTTGCATGTATATGTAGAGACAGACAGAGGAATTTGTGTCAAGTTGCTTAGTCTGAGTCTCCCCCCCATTTACATTAGCATGTTATTCTGTCAGGTCCCGGATACAGCCTCAGCAGCATCAGCATCAAGTCAAACCTGATTTGCTGAATTCACTCAAATACTTTATAAAAATTGATTTCCTAGGTTCACCCAAATCAAGTTGCTGTAATTTGTACTATTAAGTAGCCTTGAGCTTGTACAGTAAACTTAAGACTACTGGAATGATCAAATGACAGTTTTCGCCATGTGAATAAACATAAAAAATGAATCAGTTTTTATGCATTGACTGTCTTTTGTTAAATACAGGCCATGTACTCAGCTTACAGATACTGCAGAGACGATATCATTTCCTCAGATGTGCTCTTAACTACACAAAGATAGAGCGATGTGTATTTGAAAGTAGAAAATTGGTGGAGTCTACCTTCAAGGCTGCTAGAACATAGAGGGATAATATATTAGGCTGGACGTTTTTTGGGCCACTTTGACTATTGTGGAGTTAACTGAAGTGATTGAGCTATACACATACAGTACAATGACCTCTCAGTCAGAGTTGGGGAGGATTTGACTGTGCCTTGAGGCAATTGGTGTCTAGAGGAGATCTGCCTCTGAGCTCCGTGTGTGTGTGTGTGTGTGTGTGTGTGTGTGTGTGTGTGTGTGTGTGTGTGTGTGTGTGTGTGTGTGTGTGTGTGTGCATAGATGCATAATTGGATATTATGGATTGTGAAACACCTGTATCTCCTGCAGCTCTGAATCAATGTAGTCATTCAAATGAGCATAGTGATGATGGTGTCCATTATACACAAGCTAACAAGCTAATGTTAGTTACACAGAAATAAGATTAACACTGATATTCACACACACACACACACACACACACACACACACACACACACACACACACACACACACACACACACACACACACGTAAATTCCCATAGATGAGGGTTATGCTTCATCAAAAGTGCTTCTGATTAAAAATCTGGGGGGAAAAAACAACTTCTGAGTAGTTGGGGGTTCGATTCCTGCCTCTGCCCTGTGTGTACGGAGTTTGCATGTTCTCCCCGTGCTTCGGGGGTTTCCTCTGGGTACTCCGGTTTCCTCCACCAGTTCAAAGACATGTGTTGTAGGCTGATTGGCATTTCCAAATTGTCCGTAGTGTGTGAATGGGTGTGTGAATGTGTGGGTAAGTGTGCCCTGCGATGAACTGGCACACTTTCCAGGGTGTACCTCGCCTTGTGCCCTGAGTCCCCTGGTTTATTGTCAAAATTTAGAAATTCAGCGTTTTTTTGTAGATGTATATATTTTTTGTCTAAGCTGGACAACAAAATCCTCACAAGCTGTGCTTCAACATCTATATTGGGAAATGGAATTAAAACACTATATATTAATTTTTGTTATGCTAATGCGTACTACTCCATTTCAGAGCCTCCTTTCAAACACATTTATCTTCTCACACAAGCCCTGGCAACTGAGATGGTGGTGGGTGGGTCATTCTTCCAGACTGCTGAGGCAGTAACTGGAAAAGTCACTGTTTTAGTGAATGACTTTTCCAAACTGTCTCGCCACCCAATTTGGACGGCTTCATAAGTTTTGTAGAAAGGCTGGCTTACACAGCTTGGACACAAATGTGTTCCAAAACACAAAATCTGACTCTCCCGGACCCTGTGTTAATTTCCAAAAACATGGCTATTACCAAATATTTTGTAATATTTACAAAGTAACATTTTAAGTCAAATTAAAACCATTCAGCTTTCCTAAAAAACTAAATATTGACATAACTATGAGAATGTGCATATCAATTCACTGTCACACAACAGTTTATGGATTAAAAGTATTTTGCTATATTTATTTTGCATCCTTTTAACATAGTTATAATACCTTGTTTCTGTTTACAACATTTCACCTTTTAATTGATTACAGTTTAATCAAAAGCACAACTCACATACTGTATATACATAATAGAATTTGTATAATAAAAACTAAACCTGCTTTACCAACAAACCAACTTTACCTATTTGGATTGCAAAACAAACCTGCACAAGTCAAAAGTGGCCTGTTATATACAATATGTCTGTATGTAATGATTGCATGTTCTTGGAAAATGGCACATATTGTTGTAATACCAAGCAGGCTATAGAGTGTTCATTGCAATTTCCTTACATGTTTACAGAAGATAAATACAATACCAGCTAGGAATGTCAATTTTCTACCTGTTTCCCCACACTTTGTATTGAGGGAAAAGCTTCTTCTGCACAATCTACTCACAGTTTTAATGATATCACTTTACAACTGGTATCACTTTATATATATAATGAGTAAGTGTGTATATTGTTTCCCCAGTTACATTTAGAATCTCTGCTATTGCATGAAAATTCATCAAATTTAGTATCTTTTCTTTTGCGCATTCCCTCCACAATGCTGCATGAGCCAAATCTTCAAACAATGCATAAACCCAATCAGTCATTAAATGTGCCTTTTATTTGATTTTAGTTTACATTCTGTCTGTGTCATCTGTCTGCATCTTGTGAGCACTACAATCAGTAATTACCCTCTCAGTTATGCTGATATGGTAGACAGTTTGTGATATAGAAGCTCCAAATAGTTAATTTCCTGCTATTACACTTTTATACCTGTAGGCTTTCTTGCATGAGAATAGACAGGAGTGTACAGAAATGTCCGCACGTCCACATGCATAAGCAGAACTTGACAGATCCAATTCAATGCATAGGAATGTGCATACACATGGTTGATAAATTAGGCCCCTAGTGTCCAACTATAGAATACAAGTAGAATACTAGTATTTCATGAAAAACCTCACTTTTATTTGGACTTGGTCTTGACTGGATCTCAGCTAATCCTGGTCTTGAACTTATCTTGGACTTGACAGGGAGTCTTGACTATATCTCTAGTTAATACTGACCATTCAGTACAACTAACTATTCAGTACAAATGAATTGTATTTGTTTCCTTTTTTGTGAAGTGGTAAACTCTCCTCCATTTTTTTGTAACAAAGCATAATTCATTATTCATTTCAAATAGTTACTATGTTTATTGATTTGCTTTTTCATAGTTATTGGGATATTAGACAACCTTATTGTAAGGTGTTTGTAACAGGCATGTATGTATATGGTTAACTATATATCTATATATCTAGATCTCAATCAACAGCATCAATACCATAATAATGAAAAATACAAGTAAACCAAAACAAAATAAATAATAATAATAATAAAGTAATCATAATAATTGCCCTATATGTCAAACTGAATAATTTCCAGAATAATTCTATAATTGTATAACCTTGGCTGGGTTACATGTTACTGTTTAAAATTTTATTGTGCTGGATTTACCATATATTGTACTTCAGACAAATCTACACATGTAAACATAAAGAATATTATTGTTGACACCCTCTTTCTAGTATAATTAAAACATTATATAACTTTGGAATCTTTATGACTTTTTGTTTTTATCAGAATTGAAAGTGGCTTCAATGAGAGCACACAGTTTGCCAGAAAAACAGTTTGCAAAGATAGCATGGTTGAAGTCAGATAAGATTGTTAATCTGTAGTCTGTGTCAGCCAGTTTAATTGAGATTTGAAAAACAGTTGTGATCATTACAATTGCAGATGAGTTTTCTAAAGTATTTTGAGAAGAGAGAGGATAAAAACACCGGAGAAGACAGAGACAATGTTTTAAAGCCCCTGTGAAGTGCCTTCAAATGCACAGCAATATTTGATGTGTTGACATAATTTATACTTGAAACAGGAAGTCTTTTTTAAATAGCCAATAGTGTTTAGCTCACCTCACAGCCCAGGACCCTTTGTTATATTTAATTCCATAGCATGGTCAAATACAAAGCAAAAAGAAGTCAATTACATTGTTTAACAGTTCAGAGAATGTGAATTAAAATAAAACACAAAAGTAACAACAACAGCAATAGAAAAGAACACATTGATGTTTGGGAAGTTACATGAATATGAACAGCTTTTGAATTTTTATCGTTTTCATAAGTTTCTTGTTTTGTATTCTCATGTTTGAAAGGGTTTCAAAGTATACCTTAAGCTCGGTGTTACAGAAGGTAATATATGAGGGTTTTGTTTTGAATTCCTCTTGTCTTGTGAATGTAAAACTTTGGTAAAATAATTAAACGATTAATGATGTAATTTTGTTTTTCAGAAAAATTTGGGTTTGAAAACAAAGTAAAATGTCGTAATATCATAAATTTTTGGTTTTGTTAAATGGTTTTGTTAAATTTTGTTGTCATGTCCATTTTAAAGTCAAACCCAAAATGAGGTAGAGATAACAGATTCATATTTATAAGGAAATTTCCAGATGATAAATGGTAAGGTTTACGCCATCTTAATTTCCATGGAGGATTAGATCTGACAATAATGGAGTTTCTTATAAAATTATTATTAAAATGTTTATCAGAAATGGAAAGGCCATTTAGTAAAAGTTGGGGACTTTGTATGGTTGAATCATTAATATCTACTAAAGTTTGGTTAAAGTTAGTATGCCATTGGGGATAGCCTTAATTATTTTAAAAAAATTATTTTTCATTTACAAGTGTATAATTGCCAATTCTTGTCAATAAGCTCATTTACAATTAGTATGCTATGCTGGAGCCAATTCTCCATGTATAATGACTTGTTTTTATAGGTAACATTACCATTGTTCCAGATAAAACATTGGGAGAGAAATTGTGCTTATACACTCCAGGCAGGAAGTAAAAGTTGGCATCACTGGGTTAATGGGAAGAGGCCGTGATGTGTTAATTTATACTTGAAGAATATGAGGTTTTATAGTATTTCACATTCAGGCTTGCAGACAGAAATTGCAAATGCTCCTAAATCTGCTAAAGGGAAAATAAAAACAAAGAAAGCACATTAATAACATGCAAGGCAAAAGTATATAAGTGAATCCTTATCAGGGAAATATCATCAGCACAATCTCCCCTGCTGCTCCCATCTGTTTAATAGAAAGTTCTGCTCTGCTCTCAAATTCTTATTTGATTGAGTGAATGAGAATGAGATTTATGCCTCAAATTAATACCATTTCTCTTACTTCACTGTTTGCACCAGGGACCTGAATGGCTCTATAAGAGATGGGCTAATACATTTTAACCAGCCTAAGCAGAGTAGTTAATAATATAGCTATCAGGAAACTCATTCTTCCTCATTTGGCTGTGGCTGAGAGCGGTGTGGTGGTGCAATTTTGTGTTCTGCTTGAGAAAATGTGCAGCGAAATGAACTAAGGAAATACCCATCATCTCCCACTTCTTTATCATCTGTCAGGGTTTAAATGAGGAAAAAGGGCCCAGGCAGGTAATACTTCAATAAGTATATGCAGATAGGATTACATAAAAAATATTTATGCACATATCATTACCACTGCAACCATCCTCATCATCTTGAGAGAAACATATACAAGTGATTGCTATTTGATTTAAAGATCACATCAGCCAGACATTTAGTGAGAAACAAATGATTTGCAATTCAAAGAAAACATCTACAGTTTGAATGAATGGTTTCTATCTTAGGTGTGTACTGCTTAATGGGACCGTGACTCATCTTCAAGCAGCAGATTCAAGTAGTGGAAGAGAGACGGCAGCACCTGAGCTCGGTGGGGTGCTAACGAGATTTAATCATCCAGCTATCACACTTTAATTAATCCTCTCCATCACACCGATTAAAAGCAGAACTCTGATCACCCTGAGTCAATTAGGAGTCCACAATCCCAGGTACTTGTTCAACAACTCTCCGCTGACTTTAATTAGAAGTGAAGGGCATACTTACGAATAAAAAAATGTTAGAACATTGCGCATAATTAAACTATTTAACTAATCTTGGATGACCAGGAATATTTTTATTTATTTATTTATTTATCTATCTATCTATCTATTTATTTATTTATTTATTTTTTCTACTAAATAAAAGTCCTCTCTAAGATCACATGTGCACAAATCTCTGGAGGAATGAGAATTCCAGTTTGGGATGTGTTTAGTGGTTTAGAAAGTTTTCCATAGTAGAGTTAATGTGACATGATAATCTTTTGCCTGTGAATCCCATATGCTAGGGTTTCACAGAAGACTCACTACAATTAGTGATGGCTTGTTGTGATATTAGATGTGAGGGCTAAAATCTAATATCCATCAGTAGCTCAACAATAATAAAACACAACAATGATATGGACAAACTATTACATGCTTGAAGGCAGATAGGCAGCTACAATTGTAATTTCTAATAATTTTTTCAAGTCTGCAATGCCCAACTGGCTTTATGCCATTTATGCGCTAAATACCATACATGGTAAAGAAAAAAGTTGTAACCCTTTCGTGAAACACAAAACACTAAGCATATGGTTCTGTAGTACATCCTTTAGTCTGATTTTAATGTTGATAGGACAATGTTTGCTTAGTCGATCTACTTTTAATCTCTCTTCCAAAGGCATTTTGGGAAACTAAGGGCAATAAAGTAAATAATCTACCCGTGACTGTATTTCTTGTGCACCTTCAAATCTAGGGGCATTTCACTCTGTGTAATCACCTGAGAAAGTCGTCAGTGATGTGTGATGTGTGTAAATTTGATTTCTTTATAAAGTCTTTGAATGCTACAATTCTCAACAAAATTCCTGCTTGCAGCAATATCTCAGTGATAAACCTGACAGATGCTTGCAGTGCAATATGGGAATACACACAGTTCCTGAGCCACCCAGAGGGTAGTAGACTAAATGACTAAAAATAATGGCAAGGTGGCAATAATCAAGGTGTCTTTTAGAATGGATTCTATGTTAAGATTATTTTCCCCCAACATGTGACAATCCCCAAATTCTGTTTTTTGTTCATTGAAGTGGAATGGTCATGGGTCATTACACACATTAAATACTAATTATGTCTGATCATGTTACACACAAACAGGATTTTTAAAGATATTTAAAAAAAATGTGCTTCTTCAGAATGTGGTATCCGCTGGGGGTGCAAACCCCAGGCTCCAAATGATATGATATGATTCTGTTTTGCTATTTGACACCAATAAATCTGCTTCAATAAAATTCAATTTAGTTTCAATTTGATACGATTTCAATTTAATTTCAATCACTCCACTTTCATCAATCTTTAATGTAAAAAGATTTATTTATGTAGGCTGAAGAATCTTTAGATTATTTCCAGATAGTCTTTTCACAGTGAACATGAAGGATCAAAGGAAAGTTGTGTGAGAGAGGAAGAAAAAACTGCAACAGCAAAACTCAGATCAGAGCTATCCTGGTGTGAAGTGCACAAACACATTGAAACTGAATAAATATCTTTTAAATTTATTGGACTGAAATTTTTAGTGGCAACATGAAAGCACTGATAATGTTGACTATCCTGTATCTAAGCAGATGATTTTAATCAGGGTAGTGTTTCCCTCCTTTTTAAGGTGAGATGCTTTAACTTATTTCTGATTCTTTCCATTACCAGTTATTATTTATTTTATTTTGAAAAAAATATTTGGTAAAAATTCAACAACCAATCATCTTTTAATCTATTGGAATGTGTTGTTTCTGATGGAAATATTGGATTTAATGTTAGAGTTATACAATGTCCTAATATAAAATAAAACAAATTTAAAATATATAATATAATATATTGGCACCCTGTCCAGGGTGTACCCCGCCTTGTGCCCGATGATACCCTGGGATAGGCTCCAGGTTCCCCATGACCCTGAAAAGGATAAGTGGTATAGAAGATGGCTGGATAGATGGATGGATGGATAATATAATATAATAATATAAAAGTTCAATGCTTTATATATAATATAAACATGTTTATCTATGCTGCCTATAAAAAAAGTGAATAGAATTAAACTTTTCATAGCATCTAACATTTAGAACATATGTGAAAATGGATAATATTCTAGTAGGAACACTGACCAGACCTAAATTTCAGTGTTCATGTAGACATCATAGCCTAAATATCATATTTCCCCCCCCCTGTTTGCGTACATTAAATAGTAGCTACTCATCAGTTTATGTCACATACTGCAGCATATCCTGTTTAGCTTTTCCCTTTACAGCTTAAATATGATGAAGTGAAAATGTATTGCACAGCTTCCTGTGGGCTGAAGCCAGTACATGTACACACACACACACACACACACACACACACACACACACACACACACACACACACACACACACACACACACACACACACACACACACAAATGAAAGTCTCCTGTTCTGGAACAGGCACATCACTTAGTGCCTCTCAGACAGAACATTCATCCTCATTAGAACCTGTGTTTGGATGTAATTATGCTCATCGGTATGTTCGTGTGTTTTCGCCTCTCATTCATGGTGGACAGAGTGAAAAGTTAGACACTCATTTATCAAACACCTCCCTCCACATCAACATGTCACTTAGCTTATTCACACAGAATGCTTTCAGATGACATACACACACTATATACTGGAACACAACTCCTCGCTCTTGGGCAGGATGCCACAGAACTCATGAAGGATTTTCCACACTGTTACTTTACATTAGTCTGAGGGCCTGAGCCATAATTTTAAAGCAATGATGCTTTCTTGTTGTTCTTTTTCACAAACAGGACCAGCAGAGGGTCCCTTTATCAATGTTTTATCTTTCAATAGCGGTTTACACTCACACTCGGGCTTTAAAAATGCAAATCACAGATAACAAAGGTAAATGTACATATTTTAAATGTACTCACAGGCGGCCAAAAGTCTACAACAAAGAAACACTGAAATTGCAGTGGTGGTTGGTGGTGGTTGAGGCTTGGAGGTTAAGGCTCTGGGTTATTGATCAGAAGGTCGGGGGTTCAAGCCGCAGCACTGCCAAGCTGCCACTGTTGGGCCCTTGACCAAGGCCCTTAACCCTCTCTGCTCCAGGGGCACCGTATCATGGCTGACCCTGCGCTCTGATCTGAACTTCCTGACAGGCTGGGGTATGCGAAGAAAACAATTTCACTGTGTTCATTACTGTATATGTGACCAATTAAGACTCATTATGTGACCAATAAAGACTCATTATCCTTATCATTATCAAATAATAAGCAGGGAAGTAAGAAATTCCCCTATGTATGAATACTTTTGAGACACCCTGTACTTATACTAAGACCTGCCTAAATACATTACTACATGCTATATGGTGCAATCCAGTTTATCTGTAGAAGAGAAATAATAAATATTCGCTTGTGATGAGTTTCAGGCACGATCTCTGTGTCTCCATTCTGAAGGTCTCTAGTTTGTGTCACGATGTAATGGAACCAAATTGTTTTGTGTTCTTGGTATGTGTTGTTTGGAGCATTCCAAATCACCCGGCCTTTCGTCCTCACTCTCAGTTCTTCTTCTTCTCTTATTATCTGGTAGACTAGACACCTTGTAGTTCTTATGACACTCGAACGTATGTGATAGATGTTTTAACTTTATCTGTGACTTGTTCCAATTGAAATTTATCACTCTTTATCAATATATAACTGTGTGTATATACTATGTTTTCTGTATCATTAAACTAAGAAGCTTTTTTCCATATGAGAAGGCCCAGATGAGAGGAAATCAGCCAGAGCAGGGTTCAATTTTGGTTCTGCCTGGTATCGGACAAAGAACTTAACAGTTTCCTGGTGTCAGAAGTGGGGATATCTGGACGGAGGTAAGTGAATGATTTTAATTCTTTATACCTCAGTGTATTGGTAGGAATGTCACATTTTAGGCTCATGGTGCTTCAGTGAACACAGTGTCTTAGAGACGCAGTGCATACGTGATTCAACAAATTCTGGTTTAGCCCACGGTGTTACCGTGGGCACAGGTCACCACGTGATTTGACAAAGCATCTAATACCCATTATCTGATTGAACATTATAACCAACAGTCAGTATATTTACATGGACAACAATAATCCGATATTAACCCGATTAAGACAATACCCTGATTAAGAAACTAGCATGTAAACAGCAATTATTGATTACCTTAATCCGACTAAAGTCTTACTCGTAGTAAACACAAATCGAATTAAGACATGTGGAGTTTTAGTTGCATTATCGAAGTGCATTGCAGACATGTACACACCTTAATCACACTATTAACATCGTGTGGGAGTTTTCACCACATTTTGCGACAGGACACGTACACACACGGCAGTGCTCAACCTTACTTACCTACTAAAGTATATAGTAGGTGAAATACACATATTTCGGCTACTATATAGTAGGTAAGTACGTGGCTTCGGACGCAGCCCATGGCTTCAAGCAGTCATCTATTTGCACGTACAGCATGACATAAATTAACTGCACTTGAAGCTTTCGTAAAATATAAAATGAAACCCCAAAACTGTATACGGTACCATAACGAAGACAAACTGTATGTTGATAAGTAAAATTCTGGAGAGAACGTCGGACGGCGTGGCATGGGGACGTAATGACGTGTGCCGTTAATCGATCTATGTTCTATAACATGCAAAACAGGAACATGAAAGGAATATTCTAAAAGCGACTCATGTAAACACCTTAATCACAATATTGTCTTATTCAGAATAAGGTCAATAGTTAGATTACTGCTGTCCATGTAAACGTAGTCACTGTTTACATGGTAGTTTCTTAATCAGAGTATTGTCTTAATCGGGTTAATATCAGATTATTGTTGTCCATGTAAACATACTGACTGTCTGATATCCTCTGGTGATTATTAAATTATAAGCTGTGATTATTAAATGAATAAGTTGTAACTGTGGGTGGAAATGGTCAGTCTAAAACCACACCAAATCAGTGGATGCAGAAAAAAAAGAAAAAGAAAAAAAATCTATCACGTTTATTGAGCAAATAGCACATAGTGTATAAGCTGAGCTCTGACTCAGAGCCAGAAGGAGGCGACGCACGCTATAGCACTGATCCCAATGCCGCTGTGCCATTAATAAAAAAAATAGGAAAAAGTTTTACATTGAAACCTCCAGTATTATGGAAATAAAAGCGACATGAGATGCTTTGCCTTCAACAGATAAACCTGGTCATTTTGTTGATGCGCTTAAAGAGCAGACTAGATACAATCAGTCCAGACTTTCGCTGCATTTTATTAAAGGACCTTAGTCATGACATCACCGAGGAACTTTTGCTCGCAGGCTCATGAATCCTCTAGCTCATTTTAATCTGCTTTTTAAAAATGAACATTTGCCTTTAACCAGAAAACATTCCATTTTATTTACTGTAATGTATCACGATGATAGTGTTAATAGTTTTTTGGGGCATGCAGTGTGTTGGTGCATGCTGGGGAATGTAGTCAGGTAGTTCTCATAGTAAAGACTTCAGATATCCGTCTTGTGTATATTATTTTTAGTTAATATATTACATTTATAAACACACCCCCTACATCTCCTGACGATCTTGATATCATGTTTTATCACAAATTTGTCATCATTCCGTCTTCTCCTTTCAGATTTAATGTTTAAATTGAAGTGTTTTTGCATGATGCATTAGCATGATCATTACAATGCATGATGGTAGATTCACTCTGTTAACTCCATCTAATCTGTGTTTCTCTTCTGTTTGCCATGTGGATGATGATGAGCACGACACTGACCCCACGGAGTGTCCGCTGCCTGAAGCATTAGAGGCAGTGCCTAAACTTTATCAGCAACGCATACTAATGAAGTAGGCCTCATAAATGTAACCCCTTATGCTGTGAAGATCAAAATCACTCGGCCCATTTATTGTAAGCAATATCCGCAATCAGCAGAAAAGGAGTTAGGCATACAGCCGGTGATTGATTCTTTACTCGCGCAGGGCGTGGTCATTCATACAATATCTCCCTACAACACACCTGTTAACCCTGTACACAAGCCAAATAGGAAGGGATGGCATTTTATTCAGAACATTAAGCAAATAAATAATATAGTAATTCCAATAAGCCCTATTGTACCTGATGTGGCTGCTATTCTCACCACTATTCCTCATACACACACACACACACACACACACACACACACACACACACACACACACACACACACACACACACACACACACACACACACACACACACACATTTCATGGTAGTTGATTTATATAGCGCTTTTTTCAGCGTCCCTGTATCTGAGCAGACACAGCCTATTTTTGCATTTACTTTAAAAAATCAACAATACACACGGACACGTCTTCCTCAGGGTTTCATAAACTCTCCCGCTGTGTTCTCATCCATGGTGCATCACGCTCTTTCATCACTTGTTTTACTGGAGGGCTGCTGACTTGTTCAGTACATGGACGACATTCTTTTATCAGCTGAAGGACATGAGCTCTGCACAGAGGAATCTCGAAAACTCTTGACCCACCTGGCTCAGTGCGGTTTCTCAGTGTTCCTGGTCCTGGCCCAGGAACATGGTGGTAGCTATAGCCCAGTATCATATCTTTCCAAATCTCTAGAACCTGAAGTTCAAGGTATGCCAGCCTGTTTAAGAGCTGTTGCTGCGACTGCTCTCATGGTCACTAATGCTGAAAAATTGGTTCTTTCACACCCACTCACACTGCACACATCTCATCTATCCTGAATAACGTTCAGACACAACACATGACTGCTCAGTGTAGATCAGTATATGAAGCTATCCTTTGCGCCACATACAACCTCACCATTAAATCTGTAACCACTACTAACAGCCCTGCAGTCTTGCTCCAAAGACTTCTTCGTGCCTGCTCGGAGGAGCCTGCAACTGAAGCTTGGTTGGAACATGACTGTTTGACCTACATACATGACGCCTCATCACTCCTATCTGATCTGATCTGTCACAACATCACCCAGAGGGAGGGAAGGAGGTATATGTCAATGGATCGTGTATTAAACCTAATGATTCGACATTTTTATGTGGCTACCCTGTTCAAACCTGACAGGCTTGCTATTGTTAAGGTTAAAGGTCATGACTCCTCTAACACAGAACTAGCCTGTGCTAATTCACTTGCTGATGAAGTAGCTAGGTGGGCCTCAAAAGAGGGCTTGCCCAGCCCCTTTGTCCAGAACAATGTCTCCATTTTTCACATGCTTTCATATGACATCAATGTTGCTTTCTTACAGACACAGGCCTCTCCAGACAACCTCACATTTTGGTCCTCGGAAGGTTGTTCCCCATTTCCCACTGATGGTTTAATACACTGCCCTGATGGCCATCTCGCTCTTCCGTCTTCTGTCCTCATGTGACATTTTCACTGTGTTACTCATGTCGCACGAAGAGGGGGTGATCTCTATGATAACATGGAGATTTTGTAATCGAGACAATCACAAAACTGTTAAATTACTCCTCGATGCATGTTTAACATGCGCAAGAGTAAATGGAAAAGGGAAAACTGTCAAACATGATACATTACCAGCACATAGTGGTCCTTTCCAGGCACTAGAAATTGACTTCACATACATGCCAGCTGTCAGAATTCTCAACTATCTTCTAGTTATGGTGGATAAATTTTCTATATGGGTAGAAGCCTTTCCATGCTCAAAGGAAAATGCCAATACAGTCATTAAAATTCTCGCAAAAGAAATAATCCCACGGAACGGTATCCCTCAAACTATTGATAGTGACAATGGGACACCATTTGTTTCCAAGGTAACACAGAAACTGTGCAAGTACCTAAACATTGATTAGCACTTTCATATTCCATATCATCCCCAGAGCTCAGGGATTATGGAAAGAAAAAATCGCACTATTAAGTAACACCTTACTAAGGGGCTCTTAGAGAACCCCTCAAGTAATTGGGTCGATTTATTACCTGCTGTACTATGTGAACTTTGCATGACTCCTAATCAGAAAACGAAATTGTCTCCTTTTGAGATCATTATGGGCAGACCATTTCCCACTCAATGGACTAAGGGTAACCCAGGTGCTTGCTTTACAGGTGATCTGGACGTGATTGTCGTGTATACATGGTGATGTTTCTTTTTCTCTCCCTCTACCCACTACTCACCCTTTCCTCCCAAGTGACATAGTTCTTGTCAAGAGCCTGAAACCAAAAAAGGTTGGGGAAGCAGCCTTTGGTCATCCTATATGTGTGGTGGCTGTTACCTGTCATGCTGTCCTCTCGGATTCACAACCCTAGTGGATTCACACCAGCTGCATCAAGCGGTTCTAAGACAATACGGCAATCAAGCTGCCCTGAGTTGGGCCTCTTCTCATCTCACCTTAACACATACATATATAGCATTATTTTGTATTAGACATACTGTACATATGCAGAGTCTTTTATATTCATGTTATTTTGATCCTTTGTCATTGCACGGCCTTAAAAGGTGACTGTTCTTTAGGGTGATTAATACGTGGAAGTAGTGGATTCTGTAATGTGTGTACTCTCAGGAAAATACTTTCGATTTCATGTCAGCCCGAACCAAGAATGTCCCTAGATACTGGTTCTGTCGTCTTTTTGGACATAGTCCTAGTTGTTCTCGCTGTGATCCAGATAGAGATACACAATCCTTGCTCTCCCGCCATGGCCCGTCTCAGCGTGTGCAGGCTCATACGAATGGTGTCACACATCCACGCGCATAAACTCACACCCACACAACGGTGCGGAGGTAATTTGGCCTGCTCGTTTTCACTAGAAATTGCACAAAACCTTCCCGACGTGCACAATGACACATGTTGGATCTATCATCCCATGGGATCATATCTGTAGTCTTCTATGCCACTGCACAACATCACTGCTGCATCAGCCAATGCACAGAATGACTCTTGTTTGGTTCCTATTCCTATAGTCTAGATACTACATCTCACTGCCGCTTTTATTGCTGGTGCACCTTTAAATCAACATATACCTGGCTGTAATCATACTGATAATCTCTGTTGGGATCTTCCCGGCACTTCCTTGAGCCCATTACCACAAGTATTATGGAGTACATCTCAGGTCTTTGGTGTACCCTAGCAAATAGCAGATATGTGCAGCTGCGCCAATAGTACAAACTCTACTCTTGGGTTGGGTCGCTCTGTCTGTCAGACCTATGTAGATGTGCAACCCACTTCGCAGGGTTTAGCACACAGATGTTCCATTACTGGTACTCAATTCCCTCTTAATGGTAAGTGCCCATTCACCAAACTGTATAGCACTAATACTGTTTTATGGGTATGTGGTCAGAGAGCCTTCACAGAAAGCACGAGTGATTTCCTTTGGACAGGATGTTGTTATCCTGCTTTTGTGATCCCCAGTGTTTCTATTCAAATCACCGTTCCCTGGGCCCTTCCCTCACATAGGATAACCAAATGTGGTGTCCCTAGCAAAACCGTGGGTTACATGTTAGCCGACCCGTGGACCACCCCTGATGCTAGAATAGGGTGGTCTCTATTTTTAGGTGTTGGCACAACAGCTACTTTAAATAAGATCAATGGCTTAACCTATATGCTTCTCTCTTTGGCTAATGACAATGAGGCGGCACTAACCTTAATCAGTAATGAACTGAAGGCCCTTCGTGAGGTCATGAGGTTGTGAGGTTCAGAATAGGTTGGTCCTAGACCTATTAACCACCGAGCGGGGAGGTGAGTGTATAATGTTTTTGATGATGTCATGTTGTTTCTACATCTCAGAGAACTCACATGATATAACTAACATCATACATCACATGAAACAGGTTGTAATGATTCCTCTCGAGGCAGATGATTCCTGGTTTTCCTGGTTCTCATCCCTGTGGAGAGGATGGGGTTATAGGACAATGTACTCTGTCATGCCTCTGTACATCTGTCTGATCGTTCTTCTAGTATTGCTGTCCCGCCAATGTTTTCTAAAATGTTTGATGTCTGTGCTGTGCCGGCTCATGCTTTCTGCGACTAGTAATTATGCCCTCGTGTAGCGTCCACAGAGCACATGTGCAGGTCTTTTTAAGGTCCTAAGAGGGCAGTTGATGAGTTTCAGACATGATCTCTGTGTCTCAATTCTGCATTAATGCCTCTCTTGCATTAATGAAGGTAACTGTTCATGACTCCACCATCAGAAAGACACTGGGCAAAAATGACATCCATGGAAGAGTGGCGAGGTGAAAACTAATGCTACCCCAGAAGAACATTAAGCTACATCTGAATTTCATCAAAATATACTTTTTTTCCCAAAACAAACCTTCTGGGAAAACTTTCCATGGACTGATGAGTCAAAAGTGGAACTGTTTTGAAGACAGGGGTCCTGTTATATCTGGTGTAAGCCAAACACAGAATTCCACAAAAAGAACATCATGACAACAGTGGTGGTGGAAATGTGATGGTCTGGGTATGTTTTGCTGCTTCAGGGCCTGGGCAACTTGCAATAAATGAGGGCAACTTGAATTCTGCTTAAAGGTGAAGCTGAAACTCAAGCACAACTAGATTATGCAGCAAGACAATGATCCAAAGCATAGGAGTAAGTCCACCTTTGAGTCGCTCAAAACAAAAATCTAAATTAAAGTTTTGGAATGGCCTAGACAAAGTCCTGAATTGAACCAAATGAGATGCTGTGGCAGGACCTTAAACAGGTAGTTCATGCTCAAAAACCCTCCAGTGTGGCTGAACTAAAGCAGTTCTGCAAAGAAAAGAGAGCCAAAAGTGCTGTAAACGACTGATCTCTACATATCAGAAGCATTTGGTTGCAGTTTTTCCACATTAGATGTTGTGATAAATGTTGGATAACTTTTTTACTTCAATAAAAAACAAAAAACTAAACTGTATTGTGTGTTTACTTGTTTTATGTTGTATTCCATTTGAAGAATTAAAACAATTTTGTATGAGATATACACAAAAACAGAAGAAATCAGGATACTTTTTCTCACAGCACTGTAGAATGGATGGAAGATTATTGCAACTCCACTTAGCGCCATCATGTTTTATTCCTTTGCTTATTTTATGATTAACTTTTATAAATTGTGCCACCTCTAAATTTATTAATACATGAATAAAAATAGTTCTTGAATTTATTGAGGAATAGTATGAAATAATTTAAAATAATTTGGTGTGATAATAAGTTACAGTAAGTTTGTTAATTAGAAATAGGTTTATCTGACTTGACATGTATGTATGCATGTATATGACTCTGTATACAGTATACAAGTAAACCATGTAAAAAAACTGTGAGACGGTTGCTGTGATATTTTGTTTACAATAAAACAACATTTGACTGAATTTAAACTCTTTTGTATGTCTCTCAGTTCTTCAGTAAAACATCATGGTTTTTAAATGAGATAAATAATAAATAAATAATGTTCCAAATAAATCCTTAATGTTCTACCAACAATATTTACTTTTTTCTTGCCAGAGTCAATCAGGCCGATGTCTCCACAAACACTCGGATCCAGTTTTCAGATCAACTTAAATGTTTATTTAATTTAAATAATAAAACTGGGGTTTGTTGCTTCCTTAATAGTGTTTATCATTGTTTAACAAATTTATGCAGTTGGATATGTGTCCAAACTTTAAAGTGCCCTGCCTTGATATAATTTCCACTTTCAACAAAACACAAAAACCCTGCTCTGATCTGCTTGATCTGTATTGATCTGCGTGGCAGTGAGTGGGAAATGGAGGGTAACAGAAAGAAAATCTGTCATACTTCCTAGGAAAAAAAAACCTAATTTCTTTAAAGTGGATCAAAAAGCGGTAGGGATATGGCAAAGTCAGAGTGTTTTCTGGCAATAATAGCTGTAGAGGGCTTGTTCTGATCAATAAAGCAGTGGACACAGCAACACACACAAAAAGAGCAGGAGATACTGGCTTCACTTCACTTGCTTTATGACTCATATACAGTGGGGGAAATAAGTATTGAACGCGTGAACATTGTTTTCAGTAAATATATTTCCAATGAGGTTATTCGCATGAAATTTTCACCAGACATCAGTATTAACTCAAGAAATCCGCAAATATAAAGAATTCCCATTAAAGTCCATAAATAAAGTTATGTGTAATAAATTGGAATGACACAGGAAAAAACTATTGAACACATTAAGAAAAAGCAGTTCTCCAAGGCAAGGTAAGGCAAGGAACCTGCTGAACTCTGTAAGTAATAATACCTCCTATCTGTGCAAATTAATATCAGCTGGGTTAGTAAATTGATTTTCTATAAAAAGGCTTTTCGTTACCAAGGTGTCACACAAGAAACACCTCATGATGGGTAAAAGCAAAGAGCTCTCTCAAGACCTTCGCAACCTTATTGTTGCAAAACATATTGATGGAATCGGATACAGACGCAGTTCAAAACTTCTGAATCCTCCAGTAAGCACCATTGGGGCCATTATCCACAAGTGGAAGCATCACTCCGTCATCAACCGGCCACATACAGGAGCTCCTTGCAAGATTTCTGACCAGTGAGCTAGAAGAATAGTCAGAAGAGTAGCCCAAGAGCCAAGGACCACTCAGAAAGAGATCCAGAAACATTTGGAGGCAGCAGGTACCATCGTCACAGAGAAAACAATAGGCAATGCACTCCACTGCTCATGCTCATCCCGCAAGACTCCATTACTAAAGAAAACGCATGTCAAAGCTTGTTTAAAGTTTGCTACAACTCATTTGGACAAGTCTATGAAATACTGGGAGAATGTAGTCTGGTCAGACGAGAGCAAAATTTAACTTTTTGTCTGTCATGCTACTACTTCTACTTTGTAGAAGAAATGGCACTGCACATCACTCTAAAACATTACACCAACAGTGAAGGTGGAAGCATCTTGTTGTTTTTCATCACATTGTACTGGCAGACTTCATATAATTGAAGGAACGATGAATGGAACCCTTTACCGGGAGATTCTTGAGAAGAATCTGCTGCCATCCACCAGGATGATGAAGATGAGACGTGTGTGGACCTTCCAGTAGGACAACGCATACAGCAAAGGAAACTCTCAATTGGTTTCAGAGAAAAAAATCAAGGTGTTGGAATGGCCCAGTCAATCACCTGACTTGAATCCAATTGAACAAGATTTAAAGACAATATGTTTAGAAGAATGGGCCAAAATCACACCTGAATACTGCAGCTGATTAATTTCTTCATACAGGAAGCAACTTGAAGCTGTCATTACAAACAAAGGCTTCTCCACTATTAAATAAATTTCAGTTAGCGTGTTCAATATTTTTTTCCTGTGTCATTCTGCTTTATTGCATATAATTTAATTTATGGACTTTAATGTGTGGATTTATTGAGTTAATACAAACGTCTATTGAAAATTTCATGTGAATAGCTTCATTGGAAATATATTTACTGAAAACAATGTTTACACGTTCAATGATTATTTCCCCCGACTGTATATGCACAGGTGCATCTAAAAAAAATTAGAAAAGTCATTTTTTTCTGTAATTTAAATCAAAAAGTGGAACTTTCATATATTCTAGATTCATTACACAAAGTATATATTTCAAGACTTTTTAAATTTTAATATTGACGATTACAACTTACAGCTTGTGGAAAAAAAAAATCCAGTATCTCAAAATATCAGAATAAAGAATTTAAAATACAGAAATGTCGACCTGAGGAGAGCTCTAATCAGCTAATTAACTCAATACACCTGTAAGGGTGTCCTGAGCATTTAACCTCTCAGTCTGGTTCAGTACACACAACCACAATCATATGGAAGATGAAAGTAAATTTTGCAGTTCATTTGGAAATCAAGGTCCCAGAGCCTGGAGGAATAGTGGAGAGGCACAGAATCCAAGTCCAGTGTGAAGTTTCCACAGTCAGTGATGATTTGGGGTGCCATGTCATCTGGTGTTGATCCATTGTGTCGAGAGTCAATGCAGCGTCTACCAGGAGATCTTAGAACACTTCATGCTTCCGTCTGCTGACAAGCTTATGGAGATGCTGATTTCCTTTTTTCAGCAGGACTTGGAACCTGCCAACAGTCTCAAAACTATTAGTAACTGGTTTGCTGCTTACAGTGATCCTAAGCATACATCAAAATAAACACAAAAATGGTTTAGTGACCACAAAATCAAAGTCCTGCCATGGCCATCCCAGTCCCCTGACTTCAAACCCATAGAAAACCTGTGCGGTGAACTGAAGAGGAGAGTCCACCAGCATGGACCTCGAAATTAGAAGGATCTGGAGATATTCAGTATGGAGGAATGGTCTCAGATCCTTTGTCATGAATTCTCCAACCTTATCAGGCATTATAGGAGAAGCCTCAGAGCTGTTATCTTGGCAAAGGGAGGTGGCACAAAGTATTGACTAAAAATAGGTGCCAATAATTGTTGCACATCTATATTTAACAAAGATATGTAGTTCTTTTGGACAAACCTGTGTTTTGTTTGCAATTATTATTATTATTATTATTATTATTATTATTATTATTATTGTTGTTGTTGTTGCTGTTGTTGTTGTTGTTGTTACTATTATTATATTTTAATATACTGATAGTCACTGTGTATCATATGAACCTATCTGTGAAGGGAAATGTGCGTAATATGCATCAATTAGTATAATCTGTTCCATCAATATGACCATCCCTTCTTTCCCCTCCATTCCAATGCCCCTCCAATCCCCCCTCCTCTCCACTCCACTCTCCATTCCCTTGCCACTCCACTCCCCCCTATCCTCCCTCCCCGGTCTTCACAACCAACCAGGTGAGATGGCAGCTCACCAAAACCCGGATCAACAAGGTCAGAGGACCCGACGACATCCACCCGAGGGTCCTCAAGGTGTGTGCAGAGCAGCTGGCAGGAGTGTTCTGGCATCTTTTTGACCTCTCGCTGAGGTTGAAGAAGGTGCCGAAGATCTGGAAGACTTCCTGCATTGTCCCTGTCCCCAAAAAGGGACCTCTCCAACTTCAGACCTGTGGCACTAACGTCTCATGTGATGAAGACTTTCGAGAGACTGGTTCTGCAGCACCCTAGGCCCCTGGTACGCAACTGCCTGGACTCACTGCAGTTTGCGTACCAGGCTGACATCAGCATGGATGATGCCATCATCTACCTGCTTCACAGAGCCTACACCCACCTGGAGAAGCCACACAGCACTGTGAGGATCATGTTCTTCGATTTCTCCAGAGCTTTTGACACCGTTCAGCCTCTCAGACTGGCTGAGAAGCTCTCCGTGATGCAGGTGAATCAGGACCTGGTGGCCTGGATCACTGACTACCTCACTGACAGGCCGCAGTATGTCAGGCTACATGGCTGCCAGTCAGACATCGCGGTGAGCAACACTGGCACACCCCAGGGAACTGTACTGTCACCATTTCTCTTCACACTCTACACTTCTGACTTTTGCTTCGACTCTGGACCGAGCCACCTCCAGAAGTTCTCAGATGACTCCTCCATCATTGGCTGTATCACAGATGACAGAGGAGGAGTACAGAGACTTGATTGAGAGCTTCATTGGATGGTGTGACAGCAACCACCTCCAGCTCAACACAGGAAAAACCAAGCAGCTGGTGGTGGACTTCAGACACAGCAAGATGCCCCACACCCCTGTTGTAATAAGGGGTGAAGGGGTAGAGATGGTGGACACCTATAAGTTCCTGGGGGTGCACCTCAACAATAAACTGGACTGGACAGACAACACAGAGGCCCTCTACAGGAAAGGACAGAGTCCTTACCTGTCTGTGGTGGCCAGTGTCATCTTCTTTGCTGGGGTGTGCTGGGGAGGTGGCATCGGGACTTGTGGCGCCAACGAACTGGGCAAGCTGGTGAAGAAGGCCAGTTCGGTGGTGGGGATGGAACTGGACGGTGTGGAGGTGGTGACTGAGAGGAGGATGAGAAGGAAGCTGAAAACCATCATGGACAACCCCTCTCATCCTCTCTATGCTGAGCTGAGGCAGCTCAGGAGCTCCTTCAGCCACAGACTCATCCAGCCCCGAGCCTCAAAGCGCTTTGGAGGCTCATTTGTGCCATCAGCCATCAAGCTCCACAACACCACAGCACCAAACTGACAGATTTAAGCCTGGTTATATCTGAGACATTATCTGGTTGTAAATAATTATTATTGATTGTATAGTGTAAATAGTGTGTGAATACTTCTACAATATGGCATCTGTTCGGTTCATTTATATTCCTTCGTGCTGCTATGTTGACCTAAATTTCCCCTACGGGGGATTAATAAAGTTATATCTTATCTTATCTTATCTTATCTTATCTTATCTTATCTTATCTGAACTAAACTCATTTATGAATCAGTTATACTTGAACTAATTATTTTTTTTAAATACCTTAATTTACTAAGCTACTCAGAAAAAAAGATTAATTTAAATTGAAGCTCAGAGTTGTTAATAATCAGGGATTGCTAATTTATGAACTGAGTCCTCTTAGAAAAAAGGGTTCATCAATGGTTTCTACAAGATGTTCGGCTACACAACCCTTTTAGATTCTACACAGAACACTGTAACAAACCACAGAACCACTTAAGGCACTTTATTTTATTTATTTATTTATTTATTTATTTTTACATATTGTACTGTATATTCCCCCTGCTTCACCAAACAGTCTGTGCATGACTCAGAGTGAAGACTCAGACACAAAACTCCTTTGATGGGATTAATAAAATGAGAAATATTTAATAATCTTTATTACAGAGATGAACAGCAAGTCTATTCTAAATGAGTGAACTGTACTGAGGGAGGAAGCTCAGCTAGATAAATGTGTTTGGCTGTACTCATAAAAGCACGCTGTCTTCCAGCGCAAGATCCCAATCCGTCTCCTTGCCCTTTAAAAGCAGGCAGATGGGCATCACTCACTGCAAATAACAGGTACCCCGCCCTGGGCTCCCGGAACTTCAGAGTTCTGTCTCAGGTCAATCTTCTAAACCTGATTAGAGCACACACTAAGGGAGTCTGCCCACGCCTCCGCCTCTTACACAGCTACCCATAGCACATAAAACCACTCTCTCATTCTCAGCATCCTAGTGTTTCCTTTTCCCATCTCTCTCTCTCTCTCTCTCTCTCTCTCTCTCTCTCTCTCTCTCTCTCTCTCTCTCTCACTCTCTCTCTCTCCCTCTCCCTCTCTTTCTCTCTCTCTCAGCACTGAAGCACTAGTGCAGCTCATATTTGCATCAGATAGATCTCATTAATTTATAGTTGTAAAGCTTTGCAGTACCATGTCACTAGCTTTGCACTATTATGTCATCTAATTAAAGTCGGCTTTATGCTGTAAATTCTTTGGCCCAGTTTTGCTGTCACAGATAAAAAGCACACATTGTAAAGGAATTCTTCAGTTGGGAGCTGAGAACAGCAATATTAAAGCATAACGTGAAGTGCTGCTACGACTCTCATCGTAAAGTCAATGATAGAAGGATGGTTTAGAATGATAAAATAAAACTCACAAGACAACTATAAATATGGTGGTGGCAATGGCAAAAAATAAATGAGATATTAAAAAAAGCGCATTTGTTGAATACTGAACTTTTCGTTTGAGGGTCTTTTTTATGTAATCTGACATGGAGAACACGTTATCACACAGTCTGTTATAGAATGTGGATTTTATTAGGCTCATGGTTTTTCTGGGTGTTAGAGAGCTGCTATGTAAATTGCTGAATTGAACACATGCATAAATAAAATATGTAAATAAATATTGTGCATTGTGACAAGCAATAATCTCTCAAGACTGCTGTAACTGCACAGTGTACAATTTGAATTTGTACAAATTTCAACTGTATTATGTCTTTCCACTCATAATAATTTAAACATACCCTAGATGAGCATTTTTGTTACTTGTGGCATTTGTGATAACGAAGTAATATTTGTGAAATCTAACACAGGGTTCGATCCTGAGCTTGAGTTACTGTCTGTGTAGAGTTTCATTTGTTTTCCCTGTGGCCATGTGGGTTTCCTCTGGGTTCTCCAGTTTCCTCCTGCTTCCCCAAAACAGCCAGTCGGTATGGTTTACCTACATTTGTCACTGCCACTACCTGTCACTACCTAGTCAGTTCTTGATTTCATCATAGCTCTGCCCTTTAGGTCCTTAGCTACCCCGGCTTTTCATTAGTAGTCCCAGGGGTGCTTGTCTACTGTGTGTACACTCACTATCCACTTTAATAGGAACAATTAGATGGTATCTAATCAGCAAATCATGTGGCAGCAGCACAATGCATAAAATCATGCAGATAAGCGTCAAGAGCTTCAATTAATGTTCACATCACACATCTGAACGGGGAAAAGTGTGATCTCTGTGACTTTAATTGTGGTATGATTGTTGGTTCCAGGTCGGCTGGTTTGAGTTTTTCAGACGCTGCTGATCTCCTGGGATTTTCAAACACAACAGTCTGTAGAGTTTACATAGAATGGTGCAAAAAACATCAAATTGTGAGGTGGATTTGATAAAACAGCAGAAGACTACATTGGGGTCCACTCCTGTAAGCCAAGAATAGGAATGTGAGGCTATCATGGGTATAAACTCACAGAAACTGAGCAGCAAAAATGAGCCTGTGCCCATGATAGCTTCCAGGTGTTCCTATTAAAGTGGATAGTAAGTGTACTCTGCACTTATGCTCTGCTTGTAAGTTGCTGGATGTGTTCTCTGCTTGTTGGCCTGTAACCCATGTTTGCTTCACCCGTAGTTTGAAGGTTTCTTGTTTTGTTTAAAGCTTTAATTTTTGTTTCATATTTGTATCATGGTTGGTCCTGGTCTCACCTGTGCCACCTGTCTGATGTAACCAGTCTTGCCAAAGTTAAATAAACCTGTCTTACACCTGCACCCAATATCCTCATCAGTTTCATCAGATTCATCTCTCAAACCTATGTCAGAGTTACAAGTGTGTAAATGTGTGTGTGTGTGTGTGTGTGTGTGTGTGTGTGTGTGTGTGTGTGTGTGTGCATGGTGCCTTGCAATGGAGTGGCATCCCATCAAGGATGTATTCCTGCCTCATGGCCAGTGTTCCCGAGACCCACTGCAATCCTGTGAAAATGCATGTGATGTGTTCCACTTGTGATTCTGCTAGAGATGTAGTTTTGTAAACCAGAAATTTGTCTTATACTTGACATACTCTGTGCACTTTATGTAGTTCTATATACAGATGTTGCCATTAAAAATGTGCATCAAAGGAAATGGGATCCTACGATTTCATACAGTAACACGCAGAATCACGCACATACTTCAGTCACAGGAAATACAAGACCAGTAGGGGGCAGTCATGTTTGAGTCAGAGTGAGCTGGTCACCTAGTATAGGTAACTATCACGCTCACTTTATATACTTAAATCTTGTAATTAGAAACGTGTTTAAATTAGGTTTATCATAAGTTTTGATGAGAAACGTAATATTTTTATGTGCACCATTTGACCACACATTCCAGTTTTTTATTGTACTGTGTTCAGCTACAGTATGTTGTTCCATGTGCCACCTGGTGGTTATTGTGTGAATCATAACAAATGAATTTAAATTCTTAGAACCGTGTATGCAGGGTACCACGTGATCACACGTGCCGAATCGCGTGAAAAAAACGTGCGTTCTTATAGGCCACATCTGTACAAATCCCCTATAATGTTTTGTACTGTGCATTATAGTCCTGGAGGCACATCAACATGTATACATCGACATGGCTTGACTTGACTTTCTTTATGGCCAGTGTTTTGACCTAAAATAAACAAGTTAAACTCTCTATATCACTGAATAAGGACTGTCCAGAACTATAGATCAGATTTTAGATGTGAGTGCACAGTGCATATGGTACAGCACTGCAGATGCTCCTCCTGCCTTAGCTTGTTTTGGTGCTGTTTCTAAAAGAAAACAAGACCAAAACTAAAGTGGGCTGACAGCGGGGAAATAGCTCAGGTCCACGGCCATGCTGAGATAAGGAGCGAAACAAAAGAACAAGATATTAGATGGATAGGAGGACGTAGGGAGCCAATTTCCAGCCTGGTGAGAAAAGCCTCTATTTCACACTGCAGAAGGCTATGAGTGGTGTATAACACTCTATTCGCTGTGCCTCAGCATACACACACTTGCTGCTCTCAGGCCAGGCTTTGCTGACCTAAGAACAACAGTGAAGAGAGGATGAGAATGGAACTGAGTGATTCTGGACCAGTTCTAAGGAAGAATCTAGTGCCATAGACAGTGGACGCAGCAGGAAATAACTGGAACAGATGAGAGAAGATTGCATCCAATGTTGCGCTTGGCAAGACAAAAATATAGCCTTTGATAAAACTGTGCATTGAGAGTATTCGAGTGAGTATGTGCTAAAAAATATCATATCCATATTGTACCCTGAGCCTCTCTCCTGAAATGAAGCTAAACCTTCTCATAAGAGAAGAATCATTCCTGTTCTTAAATTTGCATATTCTGAATAAGTGCCTCTCTTCTGGCCTCACTACATTCTCCTCTAAAGATAATGTCCCATGGTTGCTATGGCAGCATCATGCTTTACCAGCAAAGTGCTCAGTCATTCCTTGAACAAAATGCTGCCTAAACTGCATTTTTAAGAGACAAAAGCATAGAATGAGCTCATATCACACCATCTATCACCATAGGAGCAGATAGTGTAGCCTAGTCTCCATTTTATTATAATTTTTTTCCCTGAATAAAAGAGCAATATGAGTTTAGAGCAGTATACAGCATGACTGTGATTTATTTATGACATTAAATTGAAAGTGCAGCCACACAAGTAAATATCAGTTATACTAAATGTGACATGCTCTAAACACCAGAGATGTGCCTTTCATTAAGCCCCATCATACTCATTCTTAGCCATTTAAATGCAAATACACTCTACACAAACAGTGACTCTGGTTATACTTGGAAAAGGATGTCATTTACTTCCGTCTATTACTAGTGACTACTTAGAGAAAATGAAGTCAAAGCATATTATTTGCTTTATCACTACTTATATACAGTGATAATGTTTCTATTTCCCATCTTCTTGGCCACTTTACAACTCCAATTCTGAAAAAGTTGTGACGGTATTATGCAAAATGCTAATAAAAACAAAGAGGAGTGATTTGTAAATATACTTTGACTTGTATTTAAACAAAAATGTATAAAGACAAGGTATTTGCCAAGGATGGGTCGAGGTTCGCCAATCTGCCAACAGATGCGTCAGCGATTAATCCAACACTTTGAGAACAACATTCCCCAAAGACAAATCGGTAGGATTCTGGGCATTTCACCTTCTACAGTGCACAATATAATTAAAAGATTCAAGGAATCCGGTCAAATCTCGGTTTGTAAAGGGCAAGGCTGAAATATGTATGATCTTCAATTCCTCAGACGTCACTGTCTTAAAAAAAATCATGTTTGTAATATACGTATATCTTGACATGGGCTCGGGAATACTTTGGAAAACCTTTGTCAATCAACACGATTCGCCGCTGTATCCACAGATGCAAGTTAAGGCTTTACTATGAAAAGCAGAATCCATACATCAACACTTTCCAGAAGCGCCTCTGACTTCTCTAGGCTCGGTTTCTTCTGAAATGGAGAGTAGCACAGTGGAATCATGTTTTGTGGTCTGATGAGTGAACATTTCAAATAGTTTTTGGACAAAACAGCCGTCGTCTTCTCAGGGCCAAAGAGGAAAAGGACCATCCAAGCTGTTATCAGCGTCAGGTCCAAAAGCCAGCGTCTGTCATGGTATGGGGGTGTGTCAGTGCCCATGGCATGGGTAACTTGCACATCATTGAGGGCATCATTAATGCAGAAAGATGTGTACACATTTTGGAGCAAATTATGCCGCCATCCAGAGCAGGACAACGCCAGACCACATTCTGCCTGAATTACAAGTGCATGGTTGCATAAGCAGAGAATGTGGGTGCTAGCATGGCCTTCTTGCAGTCCTGACCTGTCTCTGATTGAGAATCGGTGGCAACAAAGGCCCCTTATAGTTGCGCAGCTGAAGAAATGCATAATGGATGAATGGGGACAATTCCGCTTGCTAAACTTAACCAACTGGTGTCTTCAGCGCCCAAACACTTAATAAGTGTTATTTAAAAAAAGGTGATGTTACATAGTGGTGTAAAATTATTGGAGTGTGTTGCAGATTTGAAATGAGTGTATTTTTTCAAAAGTAAATTAAATTCACAAAGTAAATTATGTGCACAGAACTACGTGTGGTTCTGTAGTGTTTTTCATGTCAGACCTGCAGATGGGAACTGGGGGCACCTTTATAATACATCCTATACTGTATAGAGTTTTAAAACAAGAAACTCCATCTTTCAGAGAAACCCTCTTGCCTCCTGCCCTCACTATCTATACTCTCTCTCTCATCTCTCTGACTTCAGTTCTCTCTCTCTCTCTCTCTCTCTCTCTCTGACTTCAGTTCTATCTCTCTCTCTCTCTCTCTCTCTCTCTCTCTCTCTCTCACACTCTCTCTCTCTGTCTCTCTCTCTCTCTTACTGACTTTGGCTGTAATCTTCAAAGTGCCCATCTTCAGAAAGCTGCTCCTGCATTAAAGATGTTGACCTTGGAGACATGCTGACTGACAGCAGGAGAAGGTCCTAACACTGTAATCATGTATGATACATAACACCGTGTAATATATTTTATACAGAGTGTCATTTAACCCTACAAAAGCAACAAAGAGTGACAGGACAAAACTCTTGTCCTATATTCAGAGATCAAAGACATGATGCTTTTAATCACACAATCTGAGGATCTGGATCTTGCTATATCCAAATGCACTAGAGTGTACGACAGAGAACGGTCAAAAATCTGGGATGAAAATCACCTCCGTTTCAATTTGAAGTGCAGCTACCAAAATAAAATAACACATACGTCTTCACCTGGTACTGTTATTTACTCCATATACAATGAAATGAGCAGATAATTGAGTCTACTTCCTCAACGGTCCAGTTTCAGTGAGTCTGCGGCAACTATTGCCTCAGATTCCTGTTCTTGGCAACATGATGAGTACAACATGATGTGGTCATCTGCTGTGGCAGCCCACCTGCCTCAAGTTTTGATGTCTTGTGCATTCTGAGGTACTTTTCTGCTCACCACGGTTGTAAAGATTAGTTATTTATGTTACTGTAGCCTTTCTGTCAGCTCAAACCAGTCTAGCCATTCTCCTCTGATCCCTTTCCTTAACAAGGCATTTCTGCTTGCAGAACTTCCGCTCACTGGATGTTTTCATGATTATTCATACTATTCTCTTTGAACTATATTGTGTGTGAAAGCACCAGGAGATATGCAGTTTTGAACTACTCAAACCAGCCCATTTGGCACCAATAACCATAACATGGACTATATCTGACATAAGATTTTCCCGCATTCAGATGTTTGATATGAACCTTAACTGAAGCTTTTGACCTGTATTTGTATGATTTTATGCACTGCACTGCTACCACATGATTGGCTAACTGGAAAGCAAATAGTGCTTGCATTGGTTTCTCTGGAGGTTTTGGGGTAAAATTTTAGCTGGGGATTCACAGCTTATTTTCTCTGTCATACATATACAGGTACAGTCTCCCTCTCAAGGTAAACTATTGACCTCTAAACAGTAAGGTGGTGTAATATTGACATACAACCCAAATGAAGTAAACTGTGCCAATACGTTATTCTTTGTGAAATTAGAATGTTTAATGCTAAACATTTCAGACAATATTAAAGCAAAGCAAAGCACAATCAGTCATACATTTCCTGAACACACTGTTGTTGGTGAATCTCAAGTGACATTCTACTGTGCATGCAGCGCTTTAGTGTACAGGATTGAGTGAACCCAGTGAATAAAAAACATTTAATATTCAGATTCAATATGAAACATATGATTAAAATTGTCATGTTGCCTCACACCTATGGCAGGAAAAGAACATTTGAAAAGAGAAAGAAACTTTGAAGGTAATGTAGGGAAATTATACTTAATACTGTAAGGCCAAAATGAAATAGGACCTGAAAATAGAAACAATATAAAAGAGTCAAAATGGGAACTGTTATTGGATTTCAATAAGATAAGGTGAAGGATTTAAAATCACAGTTTCACCGTGAATAGCATTTCAAGCTCAGTGAGCAAGGACAAGCTATTTTTAATATTACCATGAAAATTCCACAATTTATAAGGTGATAAGCTTTATAAAGTTGATTAGTCCCTGATTTAAGAAATGGAAATGATGTGATCAAGGATTTATGAAAGGAAAGATAAAAGGAGAGCACTTCAGAAGACCATGCAATACCCTGCATTTTAATACATTACATTTATTTTTGCAAACAAAACAAGACTATAGTACAAAAGGAAAAAATAAACCCACCTCCATCAAAAGATCACATAATAGGACATGACTGAAAATCATATTTTCTTACTGTATGCTTGAACAAAAAGCAAAACAATTTAGGAGAACAGACCTGCGATTGTTATATGTGACTTTTTCTGTCCCCCATTTATTTCCAGCTGAAAGGCAGGTGCTTGTGTTTCAAGCCAGTGGTCTAGATCAGTGGTTCCCAAACTTTTCCAGGGCAAGGCCCCCAAAATGGCATCAACATTTGATCGAGGCCCCCCTTTTGCAAGCTGTCTTTAAAACACATTAAAAATACAGACTTCTGAATATATATTCCTTTTTTGTATTAATAATTACATCTTTCATCTTTACATCACATTACATTAGGAATTGATTGTGTGTGTGTGTGTGGTTGTCTGAGAGTGAAAATTTATTTTTCACACCAAATTGTTGAGGCCCCCCGGGCGCCCCATGGAGGCCCCCACCTTGAAAACCACTGGTCTAGATGTTACTAAAATAGAAATCTTGGACAGCTCTTCTCAAGAAAAATAAGACAATCTCAAAGACATGAACTAGACACAGGTAGTTTTAGTAATCAGAATGGACCATAAAGAAAATCAGCTTAATTACCTGTGTAACCCGACTCTAAGTACGAGGAAGTTTTCTAGCAAAACTATTTATATTGCTGACACTAAATATGGCCCATAGTTTTATTACATTAGACTTCAGGTATCTGGCATGGTAACATAACCTACAGTTAACCTCTATCTGTGAAAAATATAGAAAGAATGCGGCAAGGAGACCAGCATGATACCATTTCTGAACTAAACTCCTTGAACCCCATGTAATCATCCCCCTCCCTGCTCCTTAGCCTAACCACCCGTAATGAACTTATAAAACACATCAAGACTGCAGAAACTGTAAAAACTCTGTGCAGCAAGTAAGCATTTATGTTATAACATAACAGTCTCAGCTAATGGTCTGGAGAAAATGTGCAGCATTCTATGCTAATCACACTGCTTCTGCACTGCTGCTGTGCCTCTTGCAGTGAGCGCCTGCGTCTCCTGTGTTCTTTGGAGTCATTCCCACATTTCCCTCCTTTACGACACCCCTGGGTCAGGATGAGCTAGTCAGCCCAGCTTTTAAAAGGATCACGATTGTTACCTTAGTACTTTAATTACAGCATAAATACATAAACTTCTACCACAAATATATTCATAAAGGGAGAGAAAATGTGCAAAAGTGCTAGAAGGTGAGAAAGTGACTGTGATTTTTAAAAGGAAGTAAATAATTCATTCATGTGACTTCTTTTCACCACTTCCCTTCCATTAGCTTTCAGGATCATCACATATTAAAATACATACACTAACAGTGTAACCTCACGTATTCCTAATGAGTATGTGCACATTTGCGGCAAAGGCAGTAAATCTGACAGCTCTTTTATTTGAAAATGCTGTTATTTGGAATTATACCACAGCGCTGCTGAATTCACAAATATGATTGGTTAGAATTTGTTGATATAATGTCATATATATATATATATATATATATATATATATATATATATATATATATATATATATATATATATATATATATATATATATATATATTAATACCCTCATTGTAATGACTTCTCATGTATATAGTAACAGCTCATTCCCAGGGACTTACTGTACCTATATAGTGGATGGTCCATATAATTTAAGACTAAATAAATAGATTAAATTTGTGAGTTTTCAGAGGGCTTATTTTTTCACAGATTCTCTGTAACATGAAAAGCTGTGTGGTTTTTGTCTTAACTTCAAGAGAGAGAAAAACTAGAGGATGACGAAAAAAACATTTGTTTATAGCTGCCATAATGTAAATATTAATAGTAAATAACTTTTGGTATATTTCACAATATTAAATATAAACTATACATTTAAAAAGCATGAATTTCTGTTTATCAGTTACTTACAAATTGTAATTGCTATGCTATAAGAGGAATTAAATATTGCAGGATGTGCTGTTGTTGGAAAATACTTAACTGTGGAATGGTAACGGCCCTCTGCTTTGCATCAGGCTGCATCACACCACCCTGTCGCTGATTATTTTCCTACAACAGCATGTCGCCAGTGTTTATTCCTTATTGAATTGCGCAGTTATTATGAAGTGTATTTATGGTTCGAGTGAACTGGCTTGTGATGCTGATGCTCCACAGTTCAATTTGGCATTCACGCCCCGCTGCTCAGCCTCAGCTCACCTCTCTTCTTCTTGTCTTTTTATCTTCAGTGAACTGTTGACTCTACTCAGAGATGCTGCACTGAGCTATTACTCTGTCCTTTAGATTTCCCTAACTCCCATTTCAGTTCATAATTTTACTTTTAATGTAATGCAGAAGATGAAAGAGAGTAGTCTGAATGTTTGTACTTCATTGATGACTGGGTTTATCTGAAATATCCTCAGATTAAATGAATATAGTTAGTGAACCAATTATAGTCATCCCTTTGCTGTATGTGTGGGTGACTGTGACAGACTGCAGCCCTGAAGCACTTTCAAATATGTTTTATTAAAGGATACATCTTCCAGAATAATTATCATTCAAAATACTTACTCTTACAGGGCAAAGTTAGAAACAGCACATGTCCACTAATTGCTCTTATAAAAGATTTACAGAATTTTAGCTGTAGTCCTCCAACTTTCAAGAGCAACCGAAGTTCTAGAGGTTCCACGATTATATTTTAAATTCATATAACAGAAGCAATCGCAGGATTACACAAGCTTACAAAGTATATCAAAACTTGATTAATTAACATTATGTTAGCTATTATAATGTAAACATTAACCCCTTAAACTCCCAGGAGCCATCAGTGGGTTTACACTTAAGTATGGCTTCCACAAGTATTCACCGCTTTTGAACCTTTTCACATTTTATAATGATACAACCAGGAACCAGGACTACAGCTCACCAGTGTGCAGTTAAAGAGTCACATATTCTCAATATAATACATGTTTGTTGAAGGCCCCAGAGTTTGCTATAGAGCATACCAAAAACAGACAGCATCATGAAGACCAAGAAGCTTTCAAAACAAGTCCGGGTCAAGGTTCTGGAAAACTATTAATCAGAAAAAAACTTATCATAAAATATCATGATGAGCACCAATTAATCCATTATTTAAAAATATGGTGAAAAAAAAACTCGGACACTTTATTTGAAGAGTCCCTACATGGGGCTTTTATAACACATTCATAAGCATTGCATAAATATGTTATAAAGCAATACTGTATAATTTATGAACGGCTTCTCTCAAAATGCAGAAGATGATATTGGAGGTTTTTATGCAACTTTGTATTTACATGGAAGAGAGAACAATAACCCTCCATGCATACAGTTTCTGTACAGTGTATCCTAGGGGAGTACACACACACCCACACACCCACCCACCCACCCACCCACACACACACACACACACACACACACACAAACACATACACACACACACACACACACACACACACACACACACACACACACACACACACACACACACACACACTTCAGACAATTAAGAGATGCCAATCTGTCTACAATGCACATCTTCAGAAAACCAGAGAACCCGGAGGAAACCCCTGAAACATGGGAGAACATGCAAACTCTGAGCACACAGTGCAGAAGCATTATAAAATATTTATGCAATGCTTCAGTTTTTATAAAGGCACTATTTAAGTAAAGTAAACTCTTTAAATAAAGTGATTTTGTGTAGATTCATTACAAAAAAACAAAAAAACAAACAAACAAAAAAAATCATTATAGATCCAGGTTGTAAAAAGGCAGAAATGTTCAAGAGGGTTGAATACTTGTGCAACCCACTGTATTTCCCACTCTCATTACTATTGTTACTGAAATCCATAATTACCAAGTAGTATGATTTAAGATTAATAACTAAATGATAAGCTGCTAATTTAATGGGTCTAAGCATACAGTGACTTGCACAAGATTTTGTCATTGTTTGACCTCCAGAAGATCAACTAGAAAAAACAGTACTGACTAGTTGTAGTCTAGTTATACAGGCAGTATGAGAATGCAATCGTGTGTTTACATTTATAATTATATTGAAGATTTATGAAAGTGAAAATGACTCTGTCTTGATCACAAACACAGAAAATAATACGAGTCATGCATGTAAAATTGTAGCAGGCTGAATGCAGGGTTGAGGCAGGAGTAGAAGGCTATTAAGGGAATGGCATATACATTTATGTCTCTTGACAATAATAGCAGTAAAGAAACGGATATGCAGGAAGATCGACAGTATCGGTCATGTACACTGTAAAACCGGATAAGTTCTTTAAACTCAAAAAATTTGAGGAAACTAATTACCTCAAAATTTTTAAGTTGATAAATCAACTTCTTTAAGCTAAATACACTTAAATATAACAAAAATTTAACTCAAACTCAAAATTTAATTAAAACTTTCCATCCATCCATCCATCTTCTATAGGCTTATCCTTCCTTCAGGGTCACGGGGAAACCTGGAGCCTATCCCAGGGTGCAACGGGCATAAGACATACACTACGGACACTTTGGACATGCCAATCAGCCTACCATGCATGTTTTTGGACTGGGGGAGGAAACCGGAGTACCCGGAGGAAACCCCCGCAGCATGGGAAGAACATGCAAACTCCACACTCACAGGGCCACGGTGGGAATTGAACCCCTGACCCTGGAGGTGTGAGGCCACCATGTGCCCTTAACTCAAAATTTGTAATTTAAAATTCATTCCAAGTTATATTTAAGTGTATTTGCCTTAAAGAAATTGTCTTATCAACTTAAAATTTTTTAAGTAATTCGTTTCCTCAATTTTTTTGAGTTAAAAGAACCTATCCGGTTTTACAGTGTACCAGCAAAATACTCAAGTAGAATCACTCACAGTTACTGCAGAATACATTATGTTTATGGTAATGATATAGAAAAAATCCAGGTTTCCTAGCATTCCACATTTCAGCATATGCTGATTGACCACCTGTGCTTGTATTTCAACTATTCTATGCCACTTTGTGCCAAAACAGCTTTTCAAAAATGATGCAAGTGAGAAGCAATTTTGAGTGGTGTTCCACGTAAAGGTACAACATCCTCCGACATATTCCAGTGTCTTGTATATGTAATTCAATATTTATGTTCGTCTTGTATTTTGTACAATTCAGGTTTATGCTCATTTCCTATACTGTAGATTCTAGTTTTACTACAGCCAATATTTTTATATTTTGGATTTATGCTAATCTTGAATATTGTATATTAGGGGTTTATGTTGGCCTTCTACTTTCTAGATTCCAAGATAATCTTGCATTTTGCAACTTCCAACCATAGGTGCAGTATACTGAACCTATATGTACAACTGTATCAGTATTGCAGAAATAGCTCAAAAGTCAATGTAAGCATATGGGGAGTTGGCGGTCTACACTAACAAAATTGTCTTTATTACAGGTATCAGGCATCATGTAAATGCAAATATATAGTACACTGCATATGATTTAATTGAGAAAAGCTGTGGGGTATTGGCTAAGGTAAAGTGGTTTTGAATTCAGACTCACTTGATTCTATCGAACCCTGGTGCATTTGTGTTGTATTCTCATCATAAACATGCATGGAGAACACATACTGTAGCATCACTCACTAAAATTATTATTATTTGTTAAATTATTTTGGTGCTATTATGGGCAGCAGATATTATGTCCAGCAGTGGACCACTTCTGTGTCCCACAATGTTCCCCTGCCACTCATGGTACACACATGTTGTGAAAAGCTAATGATGCGGACCCGAGTACGAGTTGCATTCACATTCATGGGAATTCCGGCACACTTCCAGTTCAGACCACCTCTTAAAGGTAGTCTTGGGTTCAGTACCGCGATGCGCTTCTCAGCCCACATGACAGCTTTCACTTTGGACTAAACTGCCAGTGTGAAAGCCTGCTAAATGAATACTGGGAAGAAAATGTTCATAAACAACATGTCTGTCCTGAGCAATTGTTTACTAACTGATTACTGCTATTGATACTTTTGAATCTACTAAAACTTAGGTTGGAAAATTGGGGTTCATAGTTCTTGAAGGGGGGGGGGGGGGGTGTTGGTTGGTATTAGTTACTTTTCTGAGTCGCTTCTAGAGGAGATAATATATAGAGTGTTTATTTTTCTTTATTTCTTCTGACTCTCTCTCTAGCAAGGCTGTCTAGGATAGCACTTAGTTTTTTCTTTCTTTCTGTTCAGTTCCCCTGAGAACGAAAGCACATGTAATTGCCTCGAAATTGTCAATAAATGCTACTGTGTTTTGGAATTACAACTCTCTCTCCAGTGTGGCTCCTCTGGTAGCTGACTAAAGTGGGTATTACCCAAGAGCTGCTTGTTGTGGCCCTCCATCTTTCAAGAGTAAGTGAAGTTCTAGACGTTCCAAGATTATATTTTAAATTCATATAACAGGAGCTATAACAAGATTTCAAGATTACACAAGACCACAAAGTAAAAGCTTCATGTCAAAATACTTTTGTAATATATTCATTGAACCTTGACCAAATTATATTATGTTAGCTAGAATTAAAGCTAGAATTAATGTGACGGTCTCCTCAAGACTAATTACATGATGCAGTCCTAAACAGATTACAGTGAACTCCCTTCACCAGCCTGCCTTAACTCTACATAAAGTAAAATCCCGCATAAAACGAAAAAAGAAAAAAAAACATGTATTCTATGAGCTTTCTCTTGTGAAAAGTGATTTTCTTTCTCTTTCTTTAAGGTTCCAATGATTCTTACATCCAAATGCTGCACAATGTGCCAGCATTTTTGGAAAAATTTTTTTTTTTGGGATGCTTTGAATTAATTCAACTCAATAGGGACAGTCTTAGATGTGCCAATCTTAGCCTGAAGCACAATGCAGTGTTGCCAACTCTTTTCAGAAGAAAGTAGCTAGTACATGCTCCAAAAGTTGCTACAAGTCGCTGGATTACATTATAGGTTAATTTGCATATTAATTGAATTGTCATGATAATTTGCATAGCGTGAAGTGCTACATGAAGGAGGAAGATTTTCTGAAGACACTTTAGAGGACATTTTCTATTCTGATGGTTTTATTGGAATAGGAAATAACAAACTAGAACTGAAACAGAAAAATCACTTTAATTACTTGTAAATATCACCAAGAAGAGAGTTTAAAACAAAGAACAAAGTGCATGGATGGGACAAACATCTGTGATTGGTTGCTGGGAACAATGGTGATGAGTTATTGGCTGTTGAGAACATAGGTTCAGACAAGCACAACTCTGCAAAGCACAGCTTCGCAAACTGGTATGAACCTGCTCTCAAAATTAGCTGTGAGGCTGTACACTGGATGACCATATGTTGTCGAGTCTGCCTATTACTGCCTATTACAGAGTTACTATAAAAATCCGCTAGATAGATTTGATGCACATATTTTAAGATATGAACAGCAAAAGGTCTGGTCTGATCTGGTTTCTGGTGTCTTTTTATGTTTATAACTATTACTTCCACTGTAGAGCTGTTACAAATGTATTGCGCAAATAACACTACATAGTTATTAAGAAAACTTCTCTGTAGTGTATTTGAGTTATGTTGGCATGTCAGCTGTAACATTTCCAGTGAACCTTTAGCCTGAGAGAGTCCAGTTAGCTTGTCTCAGAATGCCTGCTGTCTTTAGCTAAAGCTGTTATGGTTCTTATATGCCTCTCTTGTACAGCACCCATCATACCTGTCTCCCATGTCCACACACACACACACACACACACACACACACACACACACACACACACACACACACACACACCACTGATATATAGCCAAACCCACCACCTGACACTACATGTTTTTATGCCAATTATTCAATTCAGTTCAATTCAGTTTTATTTGTATAGCGCTTTTAACAATGAACACTGACACAAACCAGCTTTACAGAAATACATAAATTCCAGATATAAATTGCACATTTATCCTTAATGAGAAAGCCAGAGCTGACATTGGCAAGGAAAAACACCCAGAGACGATATGAGGAAGAAATCTTGAGAAGCTTCTCACCCATCCACGTATGAGTGACAATGGATAGTCCATCCATCCATTTCCTATACCACTTGATCATACACAGGGTCACAGGGGAGCCTGGAGCCTATCCCAGGGGACTCGGGCCACAAGACAGGTTACAATCGCATAGGGTAGGGCACAATCGCACAACCCCCCCCCCCCCCCCCCCCCCACCACCACCACCACCACCACACACTGGATAGCGTGATTGTAAATAATTTCCCTTTTAAATATGTTTACATACTGCCATTAAACAAAATTCAGAATGTAAACGAACAAAACAAACCCCTTTGTTGCAGGCCTGTGCGATGCTTGCGTGCGTAGAGGCGTAAAACTACATCGCCACTTCACTCTACCGGAGCTAGAAACAAAACTTTTTACTTAGAGTTGACAACAGTCACTGAACCTCACACAGTCTTTCTGATCAGCAGCGAAATGTATAGAGCACAAAGAGAGAGAGATTGCAATCCGCAAACGAATCTGCACCTCCTACATTGCCAGAGGAACTCACAGACGTACCCGGTAGTCTGGAACGGCATGCGAAAGACGAATACTCTGATATGTGACTTAAACACGGTTTACTAAAGCAGTGCACTTTCAATACTCTGAGCTCAGTACAGAAAGAAGAACAAAAAAGAAAAAAACACACTTTGGTTTAAAGTATGTTGGTGAAAAATCAAAAGCAATATATATGCAATAAATTTGAAATAAATGCTGAAATGGGTATGTGTTTGGGCCAATGAGCTACACAAGAAAAACCAAACAGAATAATATGAAGGGAGGCTGCGGGCTAACAGTAATGAATTCAGTGCTGTCAAATTAACACAACCAATCAGTTACAGACATGTCACATGATTACACACAGTGACACACCCCCTTTTTTGCTAAAACGTGTTTGAAGGAGAAACTAAAAGTTGATAGACTGAGCACATGTGAATGAAAGGGGTAAAGCTTATCTCTTTCTCTTGTTAATTATTCAGGGGAAATGCAGCATGAATCCAGTAGAGCATTATGAGTTTCAAACATGAGCTTAAAAATGTAGAAATCACTAACGAAGCTTCTTATCTGCCTTTATGTGTGTGTTCGTGTGTGTGTGTGTGTTCACACCTGTGCATGTGTGTGTGTGTGTGTGTGTGTAAAATAATTTCATTTTACATTTACAGCATTCATTAAACACATTATATATTAAACTGTATAATAATAATAATAATAATAATAATAATAATAATAATAATAATAATAATAATAATAATAATAATAATAAATATTATTATTATCGTTATTATTATTATTATTATTATTATTATTATTATTATTATTATTATTATTATTATTATTATTAATGAGACTTCTGAATTATAATGTATTGGTTGACCCTATTAGTTTAGATGTACTGATTTGTAATCGCATTATAATCTGGTGTCACCCAGAAGATCGGGGTGGCTGTGGCTCAGGTGGTAGAGCGGGTTGTCCACTAATCGTAAGGTTGACAGTTCAATTCCTGGCCCACATGACTCCACATGCCAATGTGTCCTTGGGTGGAACACTGAACCCCAAGTTGCTCCCGATGGCAAGCTAGTGCCTTGCATGGTGTGTGAATTGATGAATGGGAAACAGTGTGAAGTGCCTTGTAAAAGCACAAGTACAGACCATTTACCATGTTGGGTTCCCTTTTGTGTCTGTTTCCTCTCAAGGTTTCTCCCTGAGACCTGTGCCAATCGGTGACCAAGTATCATATCGAAGCATACATTATGAAGTACCTTGTCATCCACAACCACTTTCTCTGGTTCCTATCCATTTTCTTTGCAAAATAAGCAACACCAAAAAAAAAAAAAAAAGCTCTTCTATATAATGTGTGTTGTTAATTGTTAATCATAGGACTATAACTTCAAGTAATCTAAGTCTGGAAAAAATTATAGAAAAAAATGTAGTGTTAATTAACAAAGAAAAATATATAATCCTTGAAATGATGTAGCTTTTTGTAAGGAGTCCCCAGTGCCAGCTCTTTGTACTAGACAGTAGGGTTTCTGGCATGGGATAGTCATTAGGACAGAGACGTTTCAGCTTTGTAGTTTCTTGGCAAAATGAAAATCAGATTTTTTAAAATCTTATTAACTTCTAAAAGAGAAAAAAGAGAGGCTTGTGTGGGAGGGACTGTTTTCAGATCCTATAACGTAAATGATAACAGAATAACTTGTTTCGTGGATATTCCACACCATTCCACATAACTACAAACAATTAAGAAGCATGATGTGTTGTCCATCCATTCATCCATCCATTTCCCACACTGCTTATCCTACATAGGGTTGCAACGGAGCCTGGAGCCTATCCCAGACAACTCAGAGCATATGGTGGGGGACACCTAGATGGGGTGCCAACCCATCACAGGGCATAATCGCACACAAATTCACACACTATGGACAATTTGGAAATACCAATCAGCCTACAACACATGTCTTTGGACTGGCAGAGGAAACCGGAGCACCCAGTGGAAACCCCCAGAACCACAGGGAGAACATGCAAGCTCTGTGTGCACAGGGCGGAGGTGGGTTTTGAACCCCTAACCCAGGAAGTGTGAGGCTTATGTGCTAACACTAAGCCTTAATCAAAAATTTTAAATGTTAATTGTTGACAAATCCCTGTGGTATAAGAGATTAAGGCAAGCTGTTGTTGGCAAATAATCAATTTCAGGGTGGCAACAATAACTCCACTTTGCATTGGATTGCATCACACTACCCCATCTTTGATTCTTTTTCTTTATTTCTTTATTCAGCGTAGCCTGTTGTGTTTTACTTCTCACCTGTTTAACTGTGTTTTGTTTTATACTGTTTCATAGCAGTGCAGTGTCCTAGAAAGATGCGCAGCAAGTATATTTATGACAGTGTGTTTGGTGGCCACATTAAAAGTCACTTCACTGAGGTATGATGGAGAATCTTATGGTCACGTAGAATCTTAAAATAAATTCCTAGAGATGGCCAGTGAAGGCGTTTAATGACAAGAGTGTCCTCGATTACATCAAGGCGAAAGAAAGGAGACCTAGTTAGACATAAATCAAAGGCAAAGTACTGAATGCTTCATTGACATTAAGTGTCCTAGGAAGCAAACATTGTATGGCTTCCAGTCATGAGAAATAGTGTTTACTACTACCACATGTAAGCTGTTAAGAAAATTTAAACTACATAAGCAGTGTAAAAAAAAAAAAGTGGACCTTGAGAATGAAAAAGAAAAAAAAGGCTAACAGTGTGAGAAAAATTTCAGCAGTGTAAGATATTCGAACACCGCAGACAGCCTTGCTCCAGTGAACCGTGCCGGGTACATGTGATTGAAATCATTTCATTCTCAGTCCTGATCTCTCTGTGAGCCATGTGTCCTTTAGCATGGAGTGCAGAGAAGACAGCAGAGAGGGGATTGATGTAGAGTGGAGAAGACGAGAACGAGGACAGGAAGAGTTCGGATCTCAGGTATTAATGCTAGGCTGATTTTCTCAGCTTGGCACTGGAGATAAAATTTCTGCTTGCTTGGCAGTAACACAGTGACAGAGCAGTCTCCTCAAAACGAGAGTCATGGCTCGATACTCGAAGACAAGCTAAAGATGAAAAGCAGAAGCGTTTTTTTCCCCTGCTGCAGAGAAAACTGTTGCTATATTTGGAATTAGAAAAGTTTTCCATGCACATTTGAGGATTAGATTTGGAGCACACAGTCTGTTGTTGTGTGTTGTTGTGGCAGCCACCTGTGAAGATGTGTCTGCTGGCTCAGGTGTGGGTGTGTTTCAGATTTATTAGCACCGTGAAATGACCAACAGACAAGACATCCTTGTTTGTGTGTGTGTGCTCATCCCAGAGGGCTGTAATTTAATAAGCACAGCCATTAGTCTGATTATGACTCACCTTCCTTTCTCACCTGTCTGTTCGGACAAAACGTTTGAATGGATGAGCTCGTTTAGAGCTGTTAGTCTCCTGCAGACTGCGCCACACGCACACACACACACACACACACACACACACACACACACACACACACACACACACACACACACACACACACACACACACACACACACACACACACACACACACACACACTTTTCAACTCATTCATGCATAAAAGGCACATGTCTGTGCTCTTTAAACCTGCCTGAGGAGCGGTTGTTGGATTTCTGAGAGATGCTTTTTCATCCAGTTGCAGTAAAAATGATTCAACCCCCATTGCAAATCAGGTTTATTGTCAAAATGTACAGACTTTCAGCTGTTTGCAATGAACAAATCAAACAAAAGCAATTGAAATAGGTCAACACAACGAATGCTTCAAGTGGTTTCCCCAAATTCAATTGAAAATGAAACATTGTTCAACCCCTTCATAGCAAGCATCTTTAGTACTTAGTAGAGCACTCTTTTGCTGTTATGACCTGCTGCAAATGAGATGCATAGCCAGACACCAGCTTCTAGCAGCATTCCTGAGGAATCTTAGCCCATTTCTCATGAGCAATGGCCTCCAGTATAGTAATATTCTTGGGTTTGCGTAGTGCAACCGCTTTCTTCAAATCCCACCAGAGATTTTCTATGGGATTCAAGTCAGGTGACTGTGATGGCCCTGTAGAATCTTCCAGGACATCTGCAACCAAGCCTTGATGGAATTTGTGGTATGCTTGGGATCATTGTCCTGTTGGAACACATGGCATGATGTTTTCTCCTAGGATTTCCTGATACTTCAATGAATCCATCTTGCCTTCCACATGCTGCAGGTTTCCTGTGCCAGAGGATGCAAAGCAGCCCCAGAGCATCACTGAGCCACCACCATGCTTGACTGTGGACAGAGTGTTCTTTCTTTATTCTTCTTCCTCCAGACATACCACTGATCCATCATGCCGAAAAGTTCAAGTTTTGTTTCATCGCTCCACAGAACAGAATCTCAAAACTTCTGTGGCTTATTTATATGATTTTGAGCGACTTTTCTTGTGGTTTTGGAAATCTTCTGTGTTTAGAACACTCCTTACTGCGCTCACTGAAACCTCAGTGCCTGTTGCCACCAACTCTCGCTGCAGGTCTTTTGCAGTCACTCGTGGGTTTTTCACAACCTGCCTTCTCAGAAATCTGCTTCCAGCCGTTGATAGCTTCCTTTTTCTGCCTCGTCCAGGAATTTCATATACTTTCTACCCCTAGCCAGTTTTGGTATTTCGTATGTTCCAGCTCAAGCACACCTTGTGCAGCTGATGAAGTTACATCAGGTGTGCTTGAGACAAAACCTGTTTTGAATATTTGTGCTCCTGTGAGGGATTCTATTCAGGGGATTGAAAAATTTTGAAACTGGAGAAATCATTAAAAGTTGCATTTTTAGTTGAATTTGGGGAAACCACTTGAAGTATTCGTTGTGTTGAACTATTTCAATTGCATTTGTTTGATTTGTTCATTGCAAACAGCTGAAAGTCTATCAATTTTGACAATAAACCTGATTTGCTATGGGGGTTGAATCATTTTGATTGCAACTGTTTGTGTTTTGCTAATGGCTTTTAGCTTATCTTATTGTCTCATCTACAGACTTTCTAATGAAAGCATTTTGTTCTCCTAAATGGCTCGGTGTGTGTTTTGCGCCACTTTCTGCCGATAGACGTATTACCCATCCCTGTGGTTTCTCCTGCAGATAGGCACTCTATCTGTGCTGCATGAGGGCATAGACGGCCTCCCCACCCTCAGTCTGAAGTGTGTGCATGTGTCTGTGTCAGTGTGTGTGTGTGTGTGTGTGTGTGTGTGTGTGTGTGTGTGTGTGTGTGTGTGTGTGTGTGTAGAGGGGAACTGGAGTTACTCCCTCACACCTGCAGGAGAATAATTGATTTCTGCCACAGTCTGCAGACACACACACTTGAGGGACAGCAGGCAGGTCACCTGGGGAACCAACTATGAGCTGTCACACAAACGCAAAACTTTCCTCTCTCCCACACACCCTTGCAAAAGTGTGTGTGTATGTGTGCAGTGTGACAGAAATCAATTACTCCCTTGCAGGTGTGAGGGAGTGACTCCTATACTGTGTGTGTGTGTGTGTGTGTGTGTGTGTGTTGTGTGTGAGTGCCTTATGGTGGCATGGCAACATTATTTAATCGAACTTCAGGATGATGCATACGCAGGCCCAAACTGCCTAGTATGAATCTAAAAAAAAAATCGGTTTGGAATGAGCAGAAACGTCATTTATATGATAATATGATTGTATGACTTCATGAATAAATGCAAACAGATTGCAGATTAAAATGCAGATAAATTTCGTGGACTACGTTTGGCCGCAGAACCACAGAACAATTAGAGTTGGCCTGGAGATCATTTGAAGGGCATGCGGATCAGCACTTGGGTGGATGACACCAGCAGATGTGGGAGCATATGCAGCTCTGCTTCCAGGGCTCGACGTGGACACCAGGCTCACATTTAGATGAGCTCAGTGCTAATTAGGGGCTTCACAACCCGACGCCGAATTCAGTCGCTGTACAGAAACGCTGCGTTTCTGTCCTCCTACAAGCCGTAATGACTGTCCCGTTCTCAACCACGCCACTAATGAACACATGCTTAATTAATCAATTAATATATGCAGTCGATTAAATTACAACAAGAAAAAATTGTGTGCAAAAGCTCAAGGACGTTTAAAGCTGTGGCATGAATATAAAACAAACCCACAGGCAAAATCTCTATCTCTACATATTATCTCTCACTGTAAGTGTATGCTTGTATTAAATATCAGTGTATGCTTGTATTAAATATCGTCTCTGTCAATGCATCAATATGACCGTCTTTCTTTTTCTCTCTTATCTGATCAACCTTCAAAAACATCTGTCTCCGTCTCTCCTGTGTAGCTATCAGCGTGGGACCTGGGCCAGCCATGTGATGGCTGATGGATGGATTTGTTGTCAGTGAGATTTGAGGGCAATCAAAGAGACTCTCAGTAACGACTGCCAGGGGAAAGCGGAGCAATGAACTCTGCGCTTCATATTCGCCCCCTCACAGCCTGCATCCCAACAATGAAACTGCACCAGCCATTTGTGTCTGATCTGCTGCATGTCAATCATTTCTCTGTCTGTGTCTAAGAGTCATGAAACCTTAGATGGAAACGGAACCCAAGAAATGTCATCGGTTTTAAGTGAGCTATCCATAGTTCCATCTGAGACAGAACAGACTTTGTGCCAGGCATTTAGAATACCCCTTAACATCAAAAAAAAAAAAAAAAAAAAAAAAAAAAGCAATGGAAAATTGTTTTCTCTGCATTTTTTCCCCCTTGGGGCAATACCAACAACAAGATATTTTTTTTTTTTTTTTTTTTTGTTTTTTTTTTTTTTTTAGTATAGGCCTCTACCAAATGGTTGAGAATTCACTTCATGGTAAAAGTATAAACAAACTGATCAAATACCAAAAACTTGTAGAAAAACATATTGTAGAGTTATTGTAATCTTACTGTCAGCTCGAACAAGTCTCAAATCACTCTGGCCTTATTCTCCTCTGACCTCTCTCTTCAACAAGGAATTTGCAATCCCAGAACTGCTGCTCACTGGGTGTTTTTGTTTTCTCTGTAAATTCTAGTGACTGTCATTTGTGAAAATCCTACATCAGCAGTTTCATTCAAACATTCAAACCAGCCTGTCTTGCACCAACAACCATGTCACTGTCAAAATCACTGAGATCACATTCTCCCCTATTCTGATGTTTGATATGAACATTACAGTAACTGAAGCTCCTTACTTGTACAGTATCTGCATGATTTTATGCATTGTACTGCTGCTACATGACTACAAGCAGTATAAGCAATAAATAAGGTGGAAAACACTTCAATATTCAGATTAGACAAAAAAAAAGAGTCAAATAAAAAGAAAAAATAATGTCATGTGTCACACCATCACTGTAAACTGATTGCAGGCATTTCTTTGCAGCCTTTTTTATTTTTTTTTTATTTTTAAATGATGAATATTTACATGATCTTTTGGAGTGGGAGCCTGCTGCCTACACACTGCCATCTCAATGCCTGCCATTTATTGCAGCATCTCCAAGTCACGCTTGTACAGAAAGACTGGGCCTGTGCCAGATACACATAATTACAATTTTACATCCTGTAATGTAAATTAGTCTGGTAATAAATTTGAGTCAAAGTGTGAAAATGCTTGTTCTCTACACTTTACTGCCAGATATAATTTAGAAGAAAAGAGATATTTCCCTGTTGGTGCTGTTCATTTTATTGGTCCAAATTGGGCATGTGGTTGGCTTGTGAGTGCCAGACAGAAAGTGTGCATTTGTGTACTTTGTAGATGTGTTCAAGATGTGTATGTTATGTTTTTAATGCAAAAGCTGCTTATATTGCACCTGCAGCAACTCACTCCAGGTAGCACAAGAGAAGAAATAGAAAGTAGTTATGTTTCTGCTTCAACTGTTCATTGTACAATGCGACAGAAAAAAAGCGACTATAGTTTTACTGTCCCAAAATGCTACCTAGTCACTACACAACTACACAACTGGGGCAGAAATAAAGGAAAGGGAAGGGGAGAAAGGGAAACAGACTATTGCAGACATAGAAGATGAATATGCTCTGAAGACGCGCAGATGCGATCAGACACTGTGACATGTCAACATCAGACATCCCCGTCTCTCCTTCAGCAGGCAAGGAATCAAGACAAATCATCCCTCTTCTCTATTTTCTCTGTCTCTCCCTCTCTATCATTCAAACACAAACACATACACACGTGCACAGCAGTGTGTCAGAGGCAGAATGAATTTTCCATTAAAGTCATGCTGAGCTTACACTGCCAGCTCGGAAAGCAGGAATACAGAAAAAAAGAGGTTTGAATAGTCTGCTCTTAAAACAGAACCTTGCCTTTCTCTTAGCGTCACTTTCACTTTGTATTTCCAACATGGTGACTGTATACCTGCTGGTGTGCTGGAAAGAGGAGGCAGCACGAACAACCACCCCAGGGCTTATCTGTGGGTGAGCAGCCCAGAAAGGCCAAGAGTCAGGTAGTCTGATGCGCCAGCGACAGCACACAAAACTTAATATAAAAAAGATTTTCCTGAATACGAGTATCAAACAGTGCTAAAACTAAACAGCTAATTGCTACATCAAGAAACAAGATGCCAAGTTACATTTGTGAGCACATGGCACATCTGAGGAGTGTCTAATTTCCCTCCTTATTTCAATCTTCACTGCAAAGGCTGTAAGCATGGAAGCTGCTTTTAAATTATTTACAAATACTATTTGCCAAAACTAGGGTTTAGCAGGTCGCAGTTACTGAATTTTATTTTATTTATTGAACTGTCCCTAAATCCTCCACAAGATCAACCGTGTAACTTTTGTAAGAAGCTATCAAATGTTCCGCTTTTATTGTACACAGCAACGACTGTTTGAAACACTATTTATATCTTCTTCTTCAAAAATAAATAAGTAAATTAATCAAATAAAATAATAAAAATCAGTATGAAAACTACATATCCAAGCTACATATCACACACTGGCGTGTAGCATATGCCGTGTTCATAACAACTAGGAAATTGGTGTTTCATGACTTTCATACTCTGCAGCTTGATACAAATGGACTCTAGTAGCTAGAGATGACAACATAAACAGCATAATGTGTGTCTGATTGAGTAAAAAAAAATGTTAAAAAAGAGGTAAAGGCCCTATTACATTTAATTACAATAATTAATTGTTAATACATTGTCCTCATAAAAACAAATACATAAAGACAGAAATGTACTTTTATGCGCTGTGTTAAATTCAATGCAGTTCTTATACAATGTTTTATGTGACTCTCAGGGGCTGTGCAGTATATGTATTGCAATACATTATGTGTATTAAGTTAATAAAACAAATAAATGAGGCCATTGTCAAAGATTCTCTAATATGAAACAATTTATTGCTGTTATATATAAAACAATAAACATACAAAATAGCCAATACACAGTTGTTTGTAGAACCAGTTTGCAGGGTTTTTTTTGTGTTTGTTTTGTGTGTGTGTGTGTGTGTGTGTGTGTGTGTGTGTGTGTGTGTGTGTGTGTGTAAACGTTTCATTCGTCAGAGCAAGGATTGATATTATACTACCTCTAAGAGGTACACTTGCTCGGACACAGTTAATCATTTGGTTAATAGTTTGGTACCTCTATGGATTTAATCTCTCTCTCTCTCTCTCTCTCTCTCTCTCTCTCTCTCTCTCTCTCTCTCTCTCTCTCTCTCTCTCTTATGCTTCTTTATGCTATGCCATGTCTCTTTTTTTTATTTGCAGGCACTACAAGAGGAACACAGTGTTTGTTCTACCTGACAGACAGAAAGTGATGTGCTAAGACACAAATACACTTATACTGTACATACAACAGTGCCAAACAATATCAATAACAGCTCATGGGGAACATGGTTAAATATTTACCAGCTCTCTTTCTGACAGAGCAAATTTACTGTAGCTCTGTTTGCATGTTCAATTCTATATAATGGGCCACATGAAACGCTTGAAACCAACACCACTTTGAACCCACTTCCTAATGTTTTTACACTGTACCCAGGCCTGGTGAAAGCAAACCTCTTGGTTTTGTCTAAGATATACTTCCAATTACTGATCTGAGATAAATTACTTCCTTTTCTTGGTTAGGTTTTTTTTTTAACACCAGTGCTCCAGGATCATTACTAATAAGTAACCTGAGCTCTAAGTGTTATATTAAAACAGCCTGTAAATGACATGCCGGTGGAGCTATCGAAAACAAGCCTAATAGTCAGATTCTCTTGAGCCCTGTTGACCTTTGCAGAGCCACTGAGCTCAGAGAAAATCAAACTTCATTATTGCGTGCCTTTAGTATATTACACCTACCAGCACTGTGAACTGGCATGGAGAAAGGATTAAGGATAAAGAATGGAGATGATTAAATCTCTGTGTGTGTCTGTGTGTGTGTGTTTTGTGTTCCCATCTGGTAATTCTCTGAGGTATTCATTCATTCATTCAGTAAGAGCTTTATCCTGATTAAGGTTGTGGTGGCTCCAGAGCCTATCCCAGGAACACTGAAAGTGAGGTGGGAATATACCCTGGATGAGATGCCAGCACAGTGCTGGGCAACATGCACACACATTCACAACTAGGGGCAATTTAGCATAGCTAATCCACCTACCTGCATGAGAGGAAACCATTGTAGGCAGGGGTATACAAAAACAATGTAAGAAAAAGCACTTACAAAAAAAACAAAACAAAAAAAAAAAAAAAAAAAACAAACAAAAAACACAAAGACATATACACATACTTTTTTTTTCTATCTCAAAAGTGAACTGACTAAAAGAAATAAGGACAGCGACCTGGAGTCTGAGTGACGTTTCACTGTCCTTCATTAAAAAAACAATAATGTCTAGACGCTATTTTAAAAAATAGAGTGATGAGAAAAGAGTTTGATAAAGATTTAATTGAATTACGGTGCACTGTCGGTTTCAAAAAAAGGAAACCTGATGCTCATGGCTCTCATCAGATCCCTCTTGTCCACGTGTGTCTGTCAGTCTGCAGCCAAGCAGTCCATCGGCAGGATTAGCTGCCTTTATTTGAATTAATAATGAGATATTGCACGTGGCACACAGGCATTACACGCTTCTGCTTCTTAAGATTAACTGCTATGTCAATTTTCTGCTATTGCCTTGTGCACCTAGCAGAACATTAATTCAGCTTATCATAGACATGCGCACACAGACCCCCCCACCCCCACCCCACGTGCTGAATAAGAGGCACAGCAGATGCCTTTTTCAAATTGAACGTGTACCGTCGTATATACCAACTGTTTCCATTCTGTTGGGTTTAAGTTTGCATAACCTGCCTTGAGACGTATAAATAAAGGAGCAGTTCTGCACATGCAAATCTGATCAAATGCTGATGAAAATCATTGCAATTACAATTAAAATGCACAACCGTAAATTCCAACAGTCTTAAAGTCAGCTTGACATGACGTACTTAACCTTCTTTATTCAGTACTTCATTTTATCGAGTATACTTTTCAGTACTACTCTTACTCTACCTTAATATTTACCTGAAATCCAGCTAAAAAAAAAACTAAACAAAACTGAAATCCAAAACAAGAAACACTCCCTAGTCAATAATTTAGGACCTTACTGCGGTTTTCAAAAGCTTGGCATCAAATACAGAGCCATATGAAATCTGGATGAGACACAGAAAGAAAACATGGCGAGTGGAAGACAAGGTGAGATAGAAAGTAGAGGTGAAGCAGGGAGAACAGATTGTTAAAGATACATGGAAGGGATAAAAATGTATTTTGCAGAGGTTGAAGGGAGATTGTTAGATCAATTCCACAGAGATGTCCTTTCCTTTAACATTAGTCTTGCTATCTCTTTGATTTTATCTGACAAATTGATTTCACCAGGGCCGGAAGGCCATAAGACAATATATAGTAATTACTACACATTACAGGTGCTACCACCATTTCCGATTTGACCAGCTGCAGAATTTCGCACTTAGAGAGACAAAAAAGAAAAAAGAAAGGGTGGAGGTTTAAGGATAACTTATAGTTGCTTTTAACTGTGTGTACACAAGATGGCTGCTGCACATATCCTGTGGGTGCTTGGGGCGTTCCTTGTGGAGTTCCTCAGAAATTAACTCTACACATTTGCATATCGCAACACTATGCACTACCCTGTGATATTTTGTCTGCAACTGACAAAATAAACTGTCATTGTTTCTGAAATCTCATACTTATGCACTACTCTAGACCATTAATGAATACTAATAACTGGTTTTCCTATTATGGTTAATGTTTGAATTTTAAAATTTTTGCATTCCCATCTTCTGGATCTTATAGATCAGTGGTCACCAACCCTCTTCCTTGAGATCTACCTTCCTGCAGGTTTCATCTCCAATCAAAATCTAACACACCTGTTTAAGTTGATCAAGAACTTCTTAAGGCAACTATTAGATGGTCAGGTGGGCACGATTATGATTGGCGCTAAAGTCTTCAGGAAGGTAGATCTCCAGGAACATGGTTGGTGAAGACTGTTACAGATTAAATACTTTTGAATATAAGGTCATTATCTTTTATTTCAGAAGCAGCTCACGACAACGATCCCAACAAACGCGGAAATATATAACAGAGCTGTTTAACATAACTGTGCATGTCACAACATTTTGGTTCGGAAACCAGCCGAACAAGGATGTTTTAGCTATGATGTGCCATCTAATGAATGTTGCTTTGTGGTAAGAAACTACAGACTGAAATCACTGGTAGGGACATTGAGCAGTATTTGGGCCAAAGAAGGAGAGAAAACTAGTTGAAGCAAGGATAAGTATAGGAGACCTTTATACTAAAAATGTCATCTGCCAACATGAGCCAGTGGCGCAGTGACTATTAGGCAGACACGCTTTCAGACATTATTTTTTAAATGGAAAACTTCGGGGTCTGTGTGCATTGCTTTTTAAAAATAGCAAGAAGGTAACGGGAAAGGAGGATGACACTGCAGCTGTAATTTAGGAATATTTTAATCACCCAAAGGCTTTTTGATGATACCTGAGCTTAGCGAATTAGCTAAATGGATCATTTTCAGCAGGTCTCCAGTCAAAAATTGTTCACACTGAAACGTACAGCAGTGGGCAGGGTTTTTTTTTTTTTTTTTTTTTTTTTTTTTCATATTTGAACATGAATATTTGATTTCTTGACTTTGTGTTGTGAAAAATGTGAATATATATATATATATATATATATATATATATATATATATATATATATATATATATTTTTTTTACAAATCATTTTATGAACAAAGCCAATAAAGAATTAATGTCTTATTTTAGTATGTGCCAAGAAAAAGTAATATGATGAAAATAGAAAGAATGTAACGAGCACAGACCTTTCAGACATACAGACTATTTATATGGGACTAGCGCTGGTGCTTTGACCTCTGCAAGTGAATGACATAAATGTGTGTGTGTGTGTGTGTGTGTGTGTGTGTTTGTGTGTGTGTGACATTGCATCCCAATGTCAGTGAAATGGGCAATCATATATTTTACCTTTCAACAGTACATGGATGCACTTATCCAGCATACACACACACACACACACACACACACACACACACACACACACACACACACACACACACAAATAAAACCTTACTCAGTTTTATCTACAACAAAGTGTTTCTTTCTGTAGATATGTGTGTGTGTGTGTGTGTGTGTGTGTGTGTGTGTGTGTGTGTGTGTGTGTGTGTGTAAGAGAGAGTTCTTCTGAAGCAAGCAAGATTTCACAATTATATATTTCTCCCATTTCTGCTTCCATATATGGGGTGAATTAAATAGTAATAACTCTCTCCCTCTGACCTTTTCTCACTCTGTCATTTCATACCATATCAATATCCCCATATAAAAAGTGGCCTACATGTATATTCACACGCTTGTGGCATCATTCTACACAGACATAACCCTTTATCAGTCATGTAGGTCAGACTGCACAGACTACCAAACAGTGCTGTTCTCAGTTTACTCTCAGTTTCCATTTCAGACCACATATACATACAGTGTGCACATGTATATACACTAACACTTTCAAAACCCTTTAAATATTGCATTCTAATTGCATTGACAGACTCATTTTTTATGTATTTATTTACAGTGTTGTTTTAGATATTTAGCTAGTATCTTCCTTCCTTAAGCAGTGTTAGGACTAAGGGCATGGGGCATAAAAGAAGCATCATTATTGCTTCTAAAGCTCAATTTTAACCTGCCAATTTTCCAACCTTAGAATGGTGAGTAAAAAAAGACATCTTCAAAAAACAACAATCAAGAAACTGCTAAACATTAAGTAGTGTTCACACCAGACATTTCAATCACTGTTTTCTTTAAAAAAAAGTTGTAAGAAATTAGCTAGCTAACCACTACATTCACTCCTAAATGACATGACACAAATACCGGTAATTTTTGGTAACCCTAGCTAAAAAGTAGTACAATGAAAGTTTGGTGTGACTGCTGCTGTAGCCTAGCCAGGACCTTGGTAATATTCTGTTTTTCCACACAGGAATAAATTAGTGCAATATAAACCCAGTAAAAGTCATTTGAGATGCAACCACAAATTAGCAACGATTTTAGCTCCAATAAATTTTAATTGGTAGTTTAGTTGTAGTAATTTATGTAATACTGTTGGGATTGATGTATCGATTGAAATTAATTGATGTAACAATTATAAATCAATGATCAATTGCAATCGATTATAAAAAGTAATAGATAATGCATGTCATTGATAATAAACATAGTATATTATGATAATTAGAATGTTATGTTTACATTTACAACATTTATTATTATATTGTAATATCTCTTTGCACATTATTCCACACAAGAATAGGAACAGTGTATTGGTCAGTGCAGCTGCACTGTCCTTTACTGTGCTTGTTGTCTTTTACTGTACTTATTGTCCTTTACAGTGCCTATTGTCCCGTTTAGTAATTGTTGTACTGTCTTGCGCTGTATTGCTGTAGTGAGGAGTCTGATGGCTTGTGGGAAGAAACTGTGTAAGTCGAAAAGACATAAACGTAAAATGGTTACGATTGCCCAGGTGCACGCTCCGATTGATGGTTGTGCGAGAGATCTTGATTTCGTACCACCGGCGTCAGAACAGAAGCGGGCAAATGTTCGCTTGGAGCATCAGATGGTATGTGGTCTACATAAATATATGTTAAAACAATGTGTTAACGTTTTTCCTATTCATACAGCCTCCCTAACTTTTTTTTCACAGAGCTGGTTGTGGATGACCGGACAATATAAATGATGTTTGGAGTTGGGATGATGGACTGTTGGAATCGTGGGACACTTGTGCATTTTCCCCAGTACCTGGAGAAACACAATCCAACGAACGGTTGGTGCCTGTGGGAGACACCGACCCTGAGGCTCTACATGCAAATCAAGATGCTTACAGTCGGGAGTAACCGGGGGTTATAGACAATCAACCCTTACTTGATCTGATCCAGGCCGGTTTCAAGACCATTGAGGGACATTTGAATGCCACTGAGGGCTGCATTAAGGCCATTGAGAATTGTTTTAACATTGTTAAGCAGCTCCTGGACTTTTTTGGGAAGAAGCAGGACGATTATAAGCAGTATGTGATGGGCACACTACAACAACACGGCATTTAGATTAAGCAAATTACAGTGATGGAGCGTTTGCATACTGAGGCTATTCAACGAGCAGTCCACAATCAAAACCTGACAGCGGACTTGTTGAAGCAGGTTGTCCATACATCCATCCATCTTCTACCGCTTACTCCTTTTCAGGGTCATGGGGAACCTGGAGCCTATCCCAGGGAGCATCGGGCACAAGGCGGGGTACACCCTGGACAGGGTGCCAGTCCATCACAGGGCACACTGACATACACATTCACACACCCATTCATACACTATGGACACTTTAGACACGCCAATCAGCCTTAAAGCAGGTTGTGTTCATTCTTAAAAATAATTTGAAAAATACATTTCAGACATCTGTAATAATAATTATAATAATAATAATAATAATAATAATAATAATAATAATAATAAAAGATATGTTTAAAAATGGCAAAACATTGTCGGGAGTCGGATGGTTGTGATCAGGGACCAGCAGCTAGGTTAAGCTAGGACAGTGAGAGCCCCCTTGACCAGTGTAGCTACACAGAAACACTGCACTATTTAATTCAGACAATGGATGAGATCTGAGTCTACCGCTGGTACATTGTTAGAATTATTAAACATTAAAGCTCAATGTCAGACGATCAACCAAAACCAGTTCAAAGTTCATCATTAAGCCATGTTTTAAATTCACATCAGGTGGGCGAGGGTGCAGATAGCCGTTCATATCATTCCTGTAATCCTGCGGTACCAAATATGGGTTTGACCAACACATTAACATTAACGCTTCCACAGACTGACCACGTTGAAAAAGGAAACCCGCCTGCGATGGCCAGTGTAAACGCTCATGATGATTTAGATCATTTTGTGGACAACATTTTGAAGAATGTTCAGCAGAGGAGATAAAATGTCTAAAACTAAAGACGTCACGAGTCAGGTGTGTTTGTGTTTAAATGTAGAACAATCCCTGGTTCACACATGCTCGATTTATTTAAATGCATCACGGCTCCACAAAAGATTTCTGATGCACGGACACCTGTGGGTTGGAATGAATTTCCGGAGGCTTTTGATACTTTAAACACACCATACTCAACGGTGCCAAATGATTATGTAAGACACACAATTAACTTTTTCAAAACCAAATCAACATATAACCAACTCATCTAAGAAGCATAACAAACAGAAAGTGCACCCGAGTTCGACATCAGCACAATCAAATTACTCAGATGGCCCAGAATTCAAAACACGCAATCTTGACCGGAATTAGACGATAAGTTTTTAATCTCAGAGTTTTGTATGTTCTGTGTTCTCGTGTTTTTTTGGTCTTGTTATTATCTGTATTGCTGAATGTGATGTGTGTGTAATACAGAAGAAGAAATTTCTGTTCTTTAGTTGTTTTGTTGAAAATATTAAGCATTAGACTTAGAGATGCACCGATGTATTGGCCGATACCGATTATCGGCCAATACAGATGATGAGTTGAAAAAAAGTAATATATATACAGAAGATGAGTTGAAGATGAGTTGAAAAAAAGTAATATATATTACACAGAAAAAATATATTTATAGAGTAGTATATTTCATATCCAGTTAATATTAATATGAGTTAATTTTTAAAAAAAGTTTATATAGTATATTACCAGTTTGTTGTTCAGTGATGAGGTAGAAATGCTTTTGTTTGTGTTGAGTGAATGTGAGACTAACAGGAGGTGTTTTAGATTTCAGTCAATGTTAATATGAATTAATAACATTCAATAAGTTAAGAAATGTTACTTTAATCTTCAGAATTTAATTACATGTGTTATTGTTAATTACAGTAATACGTTTTCTGTTTATAAGACCAGTTACTGTGAAACAACTTGTTGAAATGGAGAGAATAAAGTTTTTATTTGCATTTCTTTCAGAATTGTGGAATTAATTATTATTAATTTAAAAGAAGGTATAAAAGGCAGAACTATCGGTATTGGCCGATATCACTCTGAATAATCGGTTCTCGGTATCGGCTGAGAAATTTAGTATCGGTGCATCTCCAATTAGACATAAACATTTCCCCTGTCTGAACACACGAAACACACTTGAAAACGTTCAGTGTGTTCTCTCATTGCAATGAGATTGTTTTTGTTTTAGTTTCTTGACAAAAGCTGACACCTTTTTGTCATTTTTAATAAATTTGATGGTATACATCTTCAACACATAGCCATAATCATACCCTTTTGTCATTATCAGCCATCGCTAGAACCACAGATTTTGGTAGAATTTCAAAGAATTAGGTCCGCCACATCCATATGTCCAGCCTTGTCTTTGCAAAAGAGCCCCGCCGAGAAAAGTGTTTCAAGGACATCTTTATCATAAATTGGTAAGACACTACTATGCAACGATAAGGATATGTGCTAGAAATCTGTGATATTAGACAATGTCCAAGCGACACATCCACTTGTGAAAATATTGTTACCCCTGCATAATTAATAAGACCCACGAGGGCTCTGTCTGCAATAACTGTACCATCAGCATTAGTGATTTTGAGATACAAAAACACCAGTGTGTTTTTTTAGGTCTACATAATCCTCTCCAGTCTCCGCGATATCACTGATAATGGTGGTGCTTCTATATAAGTATTTATTTCAATAACGGTTTGAGACAAAGGCACTGTGAACATATCCAGTTGAGTTTTTAAACACTCTTCTGACATGTTGTAAAGACATGGTCTAAAATATAGATGATATTTAAATAAAAATATAGATGATCTGACATCATGTAAAGCCCTGAACTAAAATATAGTTTTAACAGAGGACTTTGGTCATTTTGATGTACCACACTTTGTTGTAGGCAGACAAAGATTATTGAGACATTGTGTGTGTGTGTGTCGCATATGTACCGATCTGTAGCCAGGAAGTTTACACGTAGAGATCAATAGGGTTAACAGAGGTCATAAATTAGGTGCCCCTACAGAACTGTCAGCAAAGGAAACATGTAGAGTCCTAAATTACAGAGGGGTCATAAATCAATCTGACATTTTGACAGAAAGTGTATGTAATTACTACTAAAACTGTTCAGGAAACATTTTTCAATAGCAATATTAGGTGATATACGTATGTCAAAATAGATATACATTTTTATATTGAAAACAAAATTGCATTGAAACAATGAAATTAATATTTAGCACCTGATGAATATTAATATGGCATGCTGTCTCATACTTTAGCTCATGAGTTTATGTGAGTTCTCTCTCTTTCAAGAACACTGTCTCCTCGACAACCCATATCACAAGAATGTGTCTTTCTCTCCTAGCTTCTCTTATCTTGCACCTGGTACGGAATGTACCAATGGCCCAACATTTTACCTTGAATGATGAGAACACTGTTGCTAAGGCACATGACTGTCTGATATATATATATACTTTCATCTTTTTGAATAAACTGGGAGACTTTACTATCTGACCTTGTGTGTTTATGTGTGTGTATATGTGTTTTATGGCAACTTTCCAAAGCACTCAAAACAGGATATAGTTGTGACAGTGTGATGGCGCCTTTAACTCTCATCCTCATCAATTTCATGTTTTATATTTATATTTAAGTTTTTCTAACAGCACCCTAATAGACAAAGACACAGGTGCTGGGATATGCAAGGAAGAATAATAGCAGAAAGAAATAAAACAGGAAATATTGGAGCTACAATACTCAGCCCTAACCACCTGCTTAAAGTTTTAAAATACATTTCATTGTTCCTGTCAAATAATTAGGCTTTCCCTCACACAGACACATACACACAGAGGTTGTCATGGATGATATGAATTAAGCAGCCATTAAACAGCTAACTGTGGAAGTTAATGGGATAAGTCAGTGCTATCACATTCAAACTTTTCTCTTTCTAAGACAGTAATGCTTAGACACAAAGAAAAACAATTATATCTGTAAGACACATCTGCACAGCCCCAAATGTGACAACATTGAGAATCCAGCAGATAAATGACTGAACTACTTTGCACTATTGTTACGCAGGAGTTGGGTGCAGCTACATTTACATGCCAAAAATGTAGCCTGAAATGGATTCGGATAATTAAATGAAAAATGTCACATGCTCAACTAAGAATCCATGACAGTACCAATTAAAAATGTATGCACTCAGCTATTTCTCTTCATTGTGCCAATAAGTGCTCTTGGTGTGCATCAGTTTTATACTAAAACGTGGAAATTTAGTTTGAAAGGCTGAGAACAGCAAACCTACACAAGTCAATAATCTAAGTGGCCATGTATTGGTTTGGTTAGACAGTGTTGATCTGCAATAGCCTTAAATAACAGCACTGAGAGGCTGTAAATATCTTGGAAGAGTCCAATGCCAGACACAGTCTCTTACTTTATTTCTTTATCTATCTTATTGTTTGTGTGATCAGTGGCAGCTTCATTAGCTTGGTGATTGGCAGCCTATGCTGTCACATAGCAGCCTGGAATATACTGTGCTGTTGTCTGTTATTCGACAGTTAATCGATGTGATTACTCTGTTTGGAAAGAGAACGGGAGTGCTAGAAAGTGAGATAGATAGTGAGAAAGGGATGCAGGGGTGACCTGATTAAAATAAATAATAATAAAAAACTGCAAATTTTAATTTGCCTCACTGGATTAGAAGGATCTATGGAATAAAAAGAACAAGATACAACAAAAAATAATATTAACACTACTACTATTACTACTGTTAACATTACTACTACTACTACTACTACTACTACTACTACTACTACTATTACTACTACTAACACTACCACCACTACTACTACTACTACTAACACTACCATTTCTACTACTACTACTACTACTACTACTACTACTATTAACATTGCTACTACTACTATTACTACTAACATTACTATTACTACTACTACTACTATTAACATTGCTGCTGCTACTACTACTACTACTACTAACATTACTACTACTACTACTACTACTATTAACATTGCTACTACTACTACTACTACTAACATTATTATTACTACTACTACTACTACTACTACTATTAACATTGCTACTACTACTACTACTACTAACATTACTATTACTACTACTACTACTATTAACATTGCTACTACTACTACTACTAACATTACTATTACTACTACTACTACTACTATTAACATTGCTACTACTACTACTACTACTAACATTACTACTACTACTAACATTACTATTACTACTACTACTACTACTATTAACATTGCTACTACTACTATTACTAACATTACTACTACTACTACTACTACTACTACTATTAACATTGCTACTACTACTATTACTACTACTACTACTAACACTACCACTACTACTACTATTACTGTTAATACTAACATTACTATGACTACTACTACTAATAATAATTATAATAAGGAAATTGCAACTTGTCTCAACATATAGTTGGGTACAGCTATGCTTTAATAAAAGGAGTCCAAATAAAGAATAATGCTGATTGTATGACTCCTGGGTTGGGCCTATGGACCAATATACAAAAACACCTTGCAGCACTTTCCAAACACTGACTGGGAAACATTTACTTCCCTGCTGTCACCATATGCAGTGGAAGCTTGGTGGTTCAAATCCCATCATCGCCAAGCTGTCACTGTTGGATCCTTGAGCAAGCCCTAAATTCCTAAACTGCTCAGTTGCATGCTGTCTTAATCGTCTTAAAAGTCACTTTGGATAAAACTGTCAGCCAAATGAGTACAAAAATGTAAAATGATAGTATTTGAATTTAAGGTATAGGCATCATTGCTGTCCCCTTAAATGAAACCCATTTACCACTAGGTCTCAAGCACTGTACATTTTGTTCTGAAGTAAATTTTTGATGATACTAAATATAGATATATCCTTGAGGTCAGGACAGGAATTTTTTTTTTCAGAAACATTTCTGCTCTGAAGCATCTGTCTTAATACCTGAGGTGGTACTGGTCTTTCAGGAGATTCCTGCTCTGATGTTCAATCCAGTGAAGATTAGTGGCAGTGGTTCTGCTGAATTTCATCGCTGACTGGCTATACCAATGAAAACGTGTTCTTTGGCTCTAGCAATCCATCTCTAACCATCACCTCAGAGGCTTATTCTCAGAAAACATTACCCATAATTCGCTAGGCTTTCTTCCCAATATTCCTGTTCTGCTTGCCAATTCCAGTCCCACAGTAGGCCAGGAACATTGGTAACTGCACATTTTCATGCAAATTGCAGTCAGAAGACAGCAGCCTTAAGACAGATCACACGATCAGGTCCTCTCAGCAAAGATATTTTTTCTTCTTTGTCTTTATTCCATTACACATTTATCAGTGTCCTCCATGCTCTCTCCTCTGTCGTTTGCATCTCTCACAAAGGCACACACACATACATAATGGCAAGTGAGCTGCACCAGGCATAGCACTGGACCAGCTTTAATAAACCTGGGAATGGCCTTAACCTAAGTGAAAAATGATCTTAAATAAAGCCCATCAGGTTTGCATTTAACAAAATAGAGTTCCTTTACATTGTAGTGGTGAGATGGATAAAAAATAGATAGAATACTTAAGTAGGCTGTGGTCCACAAGGACTAAAATATCATTGATATTGTCTACAAAATGACATCAATGGAACATTCATACCATTCATATTGTTACAAGGTTTCATTACCTTTCCCCTCCCTGCCAGCAGAGGTCATGCTCACCTAAATTCTAGCAAGACCTCTGACATCACACACATTTCCAGGTCACGTCCTGGCTTTGCTAATCATTGACTACGTTTACATGGACAGCAGTAATCTAATTATTGACCTTAATCTGAGTAAGATAATAATGTGATTAAGGTGTTTACATGAGTCGCTTTTAGAATACTCCTGTCATGTTCCCGTTTGACATGTTTTAGAACATAATTAGATTAACAGCCCGCGTCATTACGTCACCACGACACGCCGTCCGACGTCCCTACAGAATTTCACGTATCAACATGCAGTCCGTCTTCGTAATGGTACCGTATACAGTTTTGGGTGTTTTTATTAATTATTTTTACGAACGCTTGAAGTGCAGTTAGTTATTTGTCATGCTATACGTGCTAATAGACAACTGCTTGAAGCGGTAGGTGTGTCCCAAATCGCGTAGTTACCATCTATATAGTAGCCGAGATACATGTATTTTTCCCCACTGCAGGCCTATAGTAGGAAAGTATGCGATTTGGGACACAGCCGAACTCTCTTGTTTGCCGTAAAACGTAAAACTGCTGTGTGTGATCGTGTCCTGTCGCAAAATGGGGTGAAAACTCCCACACGACGTTCATAATGTGATTAAGGTGTTTACATGTCACTACTACACGTCCATAATGCGACTAAAACAGGAGTACTCCACCTGTTTTAATTAGATTATTGCTTACTTCGATTATGACCTTAACCTAAAGTAAAAATTGCTGTTTACATGGTAGTTTCTTAATTAGAGTATGGTCTTAATCGGATTAAGAGTGGATTATTGTTGTCCATGTAAACGCAGCTATTATGTGTAGTGTAGGTTCTAAGCAGTGATGTGGTCTGACCCATGTTATGTTTCTTACATTTGTGTTTTGGATTATCATCTGGCTTTGATAACTCTTCTGCATTTGGATCCTCATCCTACCTCTGGGTCTCTTGATTCAAATTAGTTTTTTGATTCTTATAGAAGTCAGTTTTATTGCTGGTAGCCTCTGAATGGATGGGCTGATTGACTCTGGCAGGAGTAACATTGGTGGATTACAATCTCAGACTGTTTACTCAGAATTCCCCTAGTCCATCACATCCTCATTAAGTGTACTTCGAAAAGTGGGAGAGCCATTCTGATGACTGACAACTTATTGAATTCATTAGCAGTCTGAAGTGAGAAGGGTTGCTTGCTACAACCCCTGGCAAAGAGTGATTCCATAATTCTTTTTCTTCTACTTAATCTGGAAAAAAAATATGACATTAATTAAAAATAGTTTCATTTAACTTGTTTAAGGTTTTAACTTGTTAAAAATTGTTTTGTCATATTTGTGATTTGTTTATTTGCTAAGAAGTAAAAAAAAAAAAAACTCGGGTGAACATTCTCTAAGTGTGGTGATTCCATAATTTTTGCCAGGGTTTGTAGAGGAGCAGACCATTGGCAGAATGTTCTGCTTATGAGAGTATATACAATATATGAGTGTGTATGTGTGCATGTACTCCTTAATTACATGCTACAACATGGTTCATTAGTCTGGATACTGCTATCATTTTGGTAGGCAGGATTTATGAAGCATAAAGGTGTCTAAGCCTATGAGCTGTTACTGCTATTTTTCCAGGATAGTATTTTTGGAAGGCTTAACAGTAAAATTTATTAAAGGTTTTAAGCAGAAATTAAACATACAATTAATTGAGTGCAAAAAATTGCATTTACACTGTGCAGACGTATCCTTTCACAGAGGGATTAAATTGATATCAACATTGGGGAAGACCATTTTAAGTAAAAACTTCCATTCGATGGGGAAAAAAAGACGCTTATTCAGACCAACTTACTGAAGCGCTTTAAAGATCAAAAAGATACAGTATGCTATTAACATGGGTCAGGGTCTAAGAATACCATTATGCTAGAAACCTGTAAAGGAGGAGCTTGTACAACACATTAGTTAGCTTTTTTCAAGGATTTAATGCTCAGATAATTGGTTAATAAAGAGGGGGTGCTTGCTGATTAAAGACATCCAGTGATTCAACTGTGTGGACAGCCAGGGGAAAGTTATTTCACCACCTGATTAGTGTTAGTACTAGTCTGAGTATAGTTTTAATATTTAATATTTCAGCCTTTTCTCTATAAAATTTCTTTAACATGTTGTTTCTAAGTTCTCCAATATTTTAAAATTTTTCTTAAACAAAATCAGATTTTACAAATATTACACTGCAGCTACACGTATTCTAAAGCCTCCTTCCTTTGATGTTCTCATTGCCTATATGAAAGTTCTGGAACAGCGACCAAGTATGACCAAGCAGACATACAATATATTACATATACACTGTTAGCTTGGGTTTCAAATCTAATTAAATGCAATTTAAATACAATGTACAGTATATACATGATTTAAGTTTGATTGCATTGATATCAAATGTAACTATATTGGACTAACTTTATTGCATATTTGAATGTATGAATAACTTTCAGTTGAATTAATAAAAATTTGTTTATAATAGATTAAGTTAAAATATTCTGTCAAGGAAATTTAATGGAAAAACTGGAAAATTTCGTTTGTTACCAAGGCCACCTACTGGTTAGCTGCTGAGTCAGGCAAAGCCAATTTTCTTTTGCAGGTTTTTGAATTCGAGGAGCTGTTTGTGAGAAGTGGAAAATTTTATTTTAACCAATTCAATGGACATTTTTGCATCCGCTAGCTAGCTACTTTTCATACTCAAGCAGTTGTTTGTGAGCAGTGGAAATTTTGTTTTACTGCGAACCAATTCCACTGGACATTTTTCACCTGGAGGGGCTGTATTGAGCAGCAAATACCCTTGCTTATACCAATTCTATGGACATATTCCACCTGCTACTTTTATTCTCTCAAATTTACCACAGTCTGTTGAATTTGATGAGTGTTATTAAGCTAACAAACTCAGGACATGTATGTCAAGAATTCTACTGCTACAGTTTGTAGCTGATGGTTCAGCTTCAAAGTGTCATATTAATGGGAATGTCCATTTAAAACATTTTTACAAATATTTTCACCTACCTGGAATGTAATCTATCCAAGAAGATAGTTTGGATGTGATTTGTTGTGAGATATTGACTGTAACAATGTTCATGCATAAGCAAGGCAAGACATGATATTCCTTAATTTTATTGTATTTTCAAAATGAATATACCTTTGTTTTTTCTTGTTTAGTGTTGTCACCTTAATTTCAGTTTTGCACT